>NC_143403.1:19637500-19670000 GCF_052110815.1 Crocodylus siamensis
ATGTAATCATTTGTTTGCCGAGCTTACTTGTCTTGACAAATCAAGTCCTGAGCTGTTGCCAACCACTACTATAGCAAAATGAAAATCTACAAGTAATGAGGGAGAAAGGAACAGAATATTTAACCATTTAAACCAAACTGGTTTTTTTATATCTTATCTATAATTCAGATCTTCTATTTGCATGTGCATTGCATTAATCAGCTTGAGCAAGTTCACCCTAGATGTGGGCTTTTTATACCTAGGTCCAGGGAAGTCCACCTATGGTTTATTTCATCATTTAGAGGCAGAAGTTAGCTCTGGAAACAAGGAGGGATGTATGCCCCTGACATCTCTGAATTCCCAGAGATGTGCCAGGTCAGTGTCCAGGCCTTGCTCCTGCAACATGTTGCTCAGTTCCTCTTAACTCTTGGATGATGGGAAGTGATATTGGTATGGGTTTCAGAGTGACTTTCTGCCTGTATTGCTCCAATGCCTCCTCTGAAGAAGGAGACGGCTATTTTAGAAGCATTTATGATCATCTCTGGTTAAATCAGCAATTGTTTATTTCCCAAAAGGATGAAGAGGGAAATACACTACCTCCTTGGCCAGCCATGGAGATTGTTTCAGAAGCTTACAATAGGGTCCGATGTTATAACACACTAGAAACAGACATTGCATTTGTCTCTGGATGAGTTATACCTGTGTTTATCTCAGAACAAAAATATTCTGAGATTGTCATGTACACACACGGCCCTTTTTAAAGTGGCACTTTTCTGCTATTTATTCAATAATGCAATCCCAGGATAACCGTACAGACATACTTTGCAATATTCCAGGACAGACTGTAACTACCGCTTACCTGATAAACTTTTTATGGTTTATCCCAGGACAATGGACATGGATGTCTATATGATTACACTTTGTCCCTGGATAAAACAAAAACGTTTTATCCCAGGGTAATTATGATGTCTGTTTGCAACCACAGACAAAACACTCTGCTAGTGCATCATCACACTGTAAATCCATCAGATCAGAGTGTCAACCACATGCAGAAATAAAAGATGCTTACAGTAACATCTGCAATACTGAACTTAAATAAAAACCTTTTCACTGATAGCATTACAGGGATAGGTTTTTTTATTTTTTCTGTGTTCTGTATCTGTACGTAAAAAACAGTTCAAGCTAGTGAGATAATAAAATATTTCCTGAGATATTACGGCTTGTACACTCTTTTAGTTGACCTTTTCTAATCTAACCTGGACTATAGGCTCTTTCTGGAGTTAAGAAACAGACACAAACACATCAAGAGCTAGTGCAAACCTAGAACAAAACTTTTCTATTACATGCATATTATTCAACATGATCCACAGGTGAAACTTTTCAGCAATGGGCTTCTCAATGAAGCTGTTCCTCTGAGACTCCATGTTTTTGTTCCCTCCTACAATCCTCCTTAAATCTTGTCCCAACTCAGAAACTCAAGGGAAAATCCATATCCCACATCAAAAACATACAGGAAGGAAACTTTTCACCTTTTCTCTGCTTCAGAGTGAGGAACAAATGGTGTTTTTCACAGGTAATTCATGAGCCAAATGCCTTCCCCAGAAGGTCTGGGCTCTACTCTCACTTGCAGCACTGTGAATCCAGCAGTGAGTAGATTTTAAAGAAGTTAGGATGGAGAGTAATATAGGTGGGAGGAAAGGGGAGACTTGTAGTTCTAAGTGTAAGTCTTATATGCAGAAAACAATAAACCCTACAAATGGTCAAAAGCAACCCCTTTCATAAGTGCTTCTGTTAGTCAACTATATTTTCTACCTTTGTCTATAAAGCCAACTTCATAGGGGCCCTATCCACAGGGACAATGAATTGTAGTACAATCCTCTATTATATAATTTTGGCCTTACATTTATTTTAGTATAAAACATATATTTTTTAATGTAATGGATTTAAATATATGTCTCTTTCCTCTTCAAGAGACCAGAACTTAATGCTCTTAAACTCAATGCATCTTTAAAGCAATTCCATAGATATACTCTGCAAAACCCTGGTTTATGGGAAGGACAGACAGACCCTTAACCCAACAGTTGCCTATCCTGCAACTTATGTAGTTTGTGATAAAGTGGAAGTATATTATAAAGGTTACTGACAGAAACAAATCATTATCATGGTGTGAGTCTATTTGCTATTGATGACTCAACCATTCACCATCATCTTAAAAAAAAAAACCCTTGTAACCTTACATTTTCACAGAAATATGGTTGTGTATGTGTCAGATTCTCCAGTTCTAATGGTTATATCTAGCATTTGTAGGGAACTGAGGACTCAGCTAACTTTAGATCACATCAGGGCATCATTTAAAAGCAGAATTTCCCACTCAGACTAGCAGGGAACTGTGTGTGAGCTGTATATAAAGCAAAGGCACAGATGAAATCAGTATCTTAGGCCCAAATCTGACATAGGCAAAACTCCCAGTTACATGTGAAAGTGTGTGATTGTGTTTTAGGACAACAAACCAATAGACAATTCAGTATAGCTTTCATTATCCAAATGCCATGGATTATACTGAAATCATTTGGAGAGTCAAGATTTCTGTAACTCTAGGTATTGACTTTGTTTTAGAGAATATAAATTTTCAGTTAATTGACGTTTGGATAATTAATAATTTGCTGTGGATATACTTCACCCAATGGAGCATGACCTTTTTGGAAGTGTAACTCTAGGCATAATAAATGTCCTTTAAAATGAACAGTCAACTATACTATCTACATGCAAAATTAAAACAACAACAGAGAACACAGCATCATTTCAGTTTGCCTAAATTCTGTTGAACAAAACCAGCACAAGAATAATACATTACTAAGCCTTTTCATCCATAGATCTCAATACTTCCAAAGGAGCATGTGGTATTACCTTTTAGAAATAGAGGAACTTAGGAAAACAGAGACAAAGGTAGTTGCTGAAGTTCCCCCAGCAGGCTTCTGGTAGTGCAAAGAATGAAGCTCAGATTGTCCAACACCCATACCACATCCTGATGTTTGCCTTTCTCATAGGTATACGGATTTACGCATTTAGAAGTCATGGCTAAATCATTCCAATATGACTTACCTGATCACAAGACACAGTCAGCAGAGCTACAAGGTATCACATAAATCAGTATTATTGTGTCACTCCATGTTTTAGATGCTTGCACAGAAACGTTTGTTAAAAATCTCTTTTAAAATTTACTGTGAATGCAATTCATAAGTTAACAGACCTATTTTTAATTCCAAAATAATCTTGCACAGAGAGATATACCCAGACCTGAGTTCAAAGTACAACTATTTTCCAGGCAGTCTATTTCCTATTACAGGAGCAACTGCTATTCTGCTTTTTCACTGCAGCATCTGTGTGTATCCGGTTGTTATTTTTTTTTCCAGTGACAAGGTTGAGCTTCTGCACCCTATCATAGGTGAATAATATTAGTGAATAAGGGTCCAGATGTTGGTTTTGAGTTACAAAGATGAGATAAGGCACTTACAGCTATTAAGTTGCAAACCCTGCAAGACACGCATCTATAACAGAAATTCAAAGATAGCCTTAACTATAATAGCATTAGGAAAGGCAGCTACAAATCAGGAATAGTTCTGTATGAAAAGATCTTCAGTTTTAGTAAATATTGTATGATCACACATCTTTTTTTCTGAAGGTGTATAAGGTAAAATAGAAGCTGTAAAGAGTATCACTATGGAGGCGCTTGCCACAGGGATCAAAATCAACAATTTTCTAACTGCATGCATATCTGGGATACAACAACAGCACCCTATAACAATTGCCCAGCACTGGCAGGGTACCACAGATGAGAAATATTCTTAGAGAGTATGGGGTCATACCAGTTCCACACCCTGGCTCAAACAGCCACTCCAGCTGAAAGACAGCTGAAAGCCCACTATATCTAATATCCTGCCATGGAGTAGGAGCAATACCGGCATAGAGAAAATTATGGTCCAGTTATTAAAACAAAGGACTAGAAAACAAGACCCTGGCATTCTGTTCCCAGCACTGACACTGACTTGCTGCATCTAACGCTGAACTCCTCTGACATGCCAATCTCAGCTAAAGTAGATGCATTTACTTGGGGTGTGTTTTAAGGTAGAGGAAATCAGCATTTGGCTTTAGGTAAGATGCTTAAAAGGGCCTGATATTCAGAAGGGAGGAGCACCTGCACCTTCCGTTATCTTCAGTGGCACCTGATGGTATTTGGCATCATTGAAAGTCTGGTCTAACCCCTTTGCTTTAGTCTACTCATTGGTACAGGCATAATAATACTGCCATATAACATGGGGTTGTTTACAATAAGTAACAGATCCTCAGAGGAATGTCACTGCCTTGGTGCGCTGACACTCTGATAACGGAAATTACACAAATGTACTTCACAGTCTTCTAAAGCTGAGCTATACTGTTCTTAGTTCTTAAGTACAAGTCTTAGTTCAAGTATATGAGAAATCTTATTGATTTCCATGAGACTACTCACATGCTGAAATAAGACATGGTCTTCAGAACCTTACTGAGTCAAGACCAATATTATTAGTATAGGGTTTTGTAATATAAAGACAGATGTTGCAATTTATCTGATTCATTCTGGCTCACTCTGATCTCAGGCAGCAAGGTGTTTCATAGCTGAGGGCATCCCAATGCCTACATCTTCACTTACTAAAGTTTAGCCATGGCTCCTTCAGCTGGTATAGTTCTGTTAAATGTAACACTTACTATGGGCCACAGAAGGTAAGGTGGGATCAAAGATAACTGGGCATAAGTTACTGCTTAAGTTATAAATTGGAAGACCCAGAACTAAGAGAAGACCCACTGACCTACAGCCAGATAAGGAGGCAGCACAGTATAAAATACCAGCAGGCTTTAGTATTCATTGGTACCAGTATAATACGTTTAGTCCACTCATTGGTACTAGAACCAGTATAATATGTTTCACCAGCCCAAGCTTTCACAGTCAGCCCTAGGAAAAGCCTGCTAAAGAGATCTACCCTAGGGATGATGCATA
This sequence comes from Crocodylus siamensis, assembly GCF_052110815.1. NCBI lineage: Eukaryota > Metazoa > Chordata > Crocodylia > Crocodylidae > Crocodylus > Crocodylus siamensis. Next base: position 19,642,512 of record NC_143403.1, read on the forward strand.
CAGACACTGCTGTGGCTATAACCTTGTCTGAGAAAAGGAAAGGTATAGGGAACAGAAAGCATTCCTTGTTACTAGTATTAAGTGCATCTTCTATAGAAGGACTCTGAGACACTATATTGTGTTGCTAAAAGGAGGCTGTAGGGCAGAAGCCTTTTGTGGAAAGTAACACCAATATCCCACCCAGCTCCTCAAGATCTTTTTCCTAATATCATCAAGCTCTTGACTGAGATTGAGCAAGCTGCATCTGTGTGCTTTTCTCATGCAGTAGTGTATCTAGATGCTAGTGCTGATCACAACAACTGAGAAAGATGTAAAACTAGGTGTCATCTGTGCAAGATTTAATTTTCAACATCTGCGGTGTTCCAAAAGATCTTTAGTTATGAATTCGGTTCTCCCCTTTCTCTCAGCCTGTAGGACTGATTCTGAGGTTCCTATGCAAGTACAGCTGCCATCAAAGTCAGTCACATCCCATACTTGTACATGTTTTATTGCAATCAGAATGTATATTTATAGCATTACATAAAATGCACAGAATATGTAAAAGCACATAACTTCAGTTGCAATAAAATATAGACAAGACAGGACATCAATGAAATGAAGCTAGTGGGAGTTTTGCCAGTAAAAGGCAAAATAATCTAAGGATCAGATTGTCTTTGTCTACAAAATGAGCCTATTTTAATCTAGTAAAGTTTCTCCCATTTTTGTTTTTTGGGCTTAACAGTACAACAAAAAAGGAAACCATTATTGCTGCTGGGATTTTAGCAGAAAAGTCTATGGATTTTAGCAGAAAAGTCTAAAGGAAAGTCTGCTAAACTTGCTGTCTGGCTTCCTCGTTCTCCAAATGGACATGTTTGCCTTTAAAGTTAAAAAAAAAAAAGCCCTATATTTTCTGTAAGAAAGGGTTTAACATCCACTAAAATGTCAGCTAAAGTTGCCAAATAAATGCTTATATGCTGTTGATGACTGTTTGTTTAGGGAAAGGAGATTTAGCTGTTCACTTGTTCATTAGAACACAGAGAAATGGATGAGAAATTCTTTTGGTGCTTAAAAACTGATGCTATGACCGCTGCTTAAAACTATGTGCAATACACATCGGGTAAAAAAAAAAGTGAGCAATGACCAGAGCAAGATTTTGAAGCAAAGCAATGACTGAAAAACATAGCACCCATCAACCCAGCAGACTAAAAATGCTTGAGGCAGATTGCCTGTTATTTTAACAGAATATGCTGATTTCTAAAGTCCTGTGCTTTTACATATTCGCGTCTTGCAATGATTCAGGCATTATTGCTCTGTAATAGGTGTGGCTGCCTTTGAAATGTAAGCTCACAGCTTCTGTAGTCAGTGAACCATTGCTGATAGGGCTGACTAGTCAGAAGCAAAACTGGCTAGTTATGAAACTACTATAGTATATCCTTTATCTCATACACATTTAAAGGATTTACCTATCTATCCCACTGCAGACCTACTCATTGAGTAGGAGCCAACAGCATATGATTGTGTTAATTAATCTGCTATTGTGAGTAAAGGAACAGCTGCAGTGGTCTCGTGGATACGTTGTCAAAGGGAAACAATGTAATGTTAAGCTTCTGACTGCATATTCTGTTACAAAGAAGGTTTACGAGAAGTTAAATTCATAAATCACAGATCATTTTTATAATAATAATAAATAACATCTGACCTTTAAAGGAAAGGTTTTAGCATTCTTAATTTCAGTTTGAAATATGTTCTGAAATATGATACTTAAGCTTTAACCCAATTCTTTGTTTTGAAAACAAACATTCCCCAGAAATGATAGGAAATGGTAGTAGCTATAGAAATGACCTCTGACTGTACTAGATACATGCCATTGTAGTTTTAACAAAGATCAGAGCCCAAAATATCAAGTTAAAAGTAAAACTTGTTGGCTCCTTTCCAGTGCCTTCTCTAATAAAAACACAATTTCCAATATTATACAGAAATGCAGAATGAAAGGAACATTCATTATAGGAAAAACACTTACTATTTACATAGGATTTTATCTTTCTCTGTATGGAAAAGGTACAGAAAACACTTTTTTCCACAGTAAAATAATGTATGCACTTTTGTGATTTAAATCACCCCCTGCCAAATCCCTGTGGTCAGTGCATGCATTGATCCTTCCATAAACACCCAAGTGGTGACTGACCCAAAGAGAGACAGAGAATGAATAACACCAAAACCAGAGACATATTTTCTATGACTAGCACTTAAAATATGTGCATGCAAAACTGATATAAATATAGGGGGGAAAGAGTGTCATGATTTCAGGGTGTCCAGGGTCAACAGAAATCTTGAATTGTGGCCAAGATAGTTTCACAAAGAGAGAGAGGAATCCTTTTAATTCAAACATGGATTGCTTATGACCAAAGGTAGAGAAACATGAGATACACTCACTATTTGAGATGTAGCAGACCAGATCCTCAGCTGGAGTAATCAACATAGCACCATTGATTTCGATGGTGTTATGCCACTTTACCCAAACTAAGGATATGATCCAACAAGTATTATCATTATGCAAACATTTCACTATTCAGCATTATTACTTTGTTTCTTTTACAGCTGTGCATAGCTCGACTGGAATATATGCTTTCAATTAAATGTGCTATTCTGTCTTCAGTAGTAAGTTTCTAATACATTTATTGTGGAATATTATATCTCTCTGTCTTTATTTCTTCATTGTAAAATATAAATTAATTTTGCAAAAGCAGAGGCCAGTTCCTCTGCTGTTGACTGTTCCAGAGCTCTGTTGACTTTGATGGGATCAGAGCAATTTGCACCAGTATAAAGATCTGGCATGAAAAGAAGGATCTGGCTTTGATTGGAGTGGAACATTCAAGAAAAGATGAAGTGCCTCTGGGTTGCAAATTTCTGTGGAATTCAAAAAAGTGACTATTTTTAGATATGGATTGACATTGTATTACTTGGTTCCATGCATCAGTATGATAACCCTATAATAACTGCACAGCACTGAGTAGCCTAAAACAATTTAACAACGTTCTCTGAAGACCTGTGGGGATTCCAGAAAGCAATGCTCCCAAGACTGCAAACCCATACAATTAGTATCTCCCAAACTAAAAAGTTTGTTGCAGCACGACCATTTTATGGATCCCAAATGGCAGTTAAACCTATAGCTAGCCAAATAAATAAGCAGTGCTTATAATGCCAGCGAATGTTCTTACATTTGAAGATCTCTTAATCTTCCAAGCAAATTCTTGTATTATTTTATCAAATAACCCTTAGAAAGAGCATATGGGAATCTTGAGAACTGTCATTTTTTGGACTAACTATATATATTTCCACATTTGGCTAATATTTGTTACTATATAATGGATCTGCCTAAGCTCCATTCAGTTGTCAACATATATCTACTAAAGTACTTTCTGAAATATGCATACAATAAACATCGCAAAAAGAATGTTAAATTGCCAATAACTTGTATAAGGTCATTAAAATAACACTCTGTAACTTTAATCAGGCTCTGAGAATTCATGAGGATCATTAGTCATTGGGCTGATGACTTCATTGAGGTTGATTGGGTTGGGCCTTCATTATTACTCTGTATTATGTTTCACTTTCCAAATCAAAATTCTAAAATAAAATAATTTCTTGGACTTTCTAGACCTTGATTAAAACACTGCTGTGGGTTGAGACCAAATTCTTGCTGTTATCCATTGTATTGACTTTGACAAAATATGCTATAACTTTGGGGGAAATCATAATTTTTTTTTAAATAGGAGACTATAGCTTTGATTATAATTGTGGTTTCTTTTCAGTCTATGGAGAGAGCCAAACATGGAAAGAAGCAAATGCCCTAGGTTTTCTATTATGGAAACAGTGAAAACTTAACATTATAAAATTACTTGAAGGAAAACTCTTAGAAATAAATACAAAATATTGTCATGCTTAAGTCCATGAAATTATGTATGTAACTTCAACATTGAAAGTAAAGAATCCTTTGACCAAAATTATCTTTACTTTCAGAGATTACGTGAATCCAAACCCCAGTTCCTGGAAACCACCAATCTTTAGGAAGCTCCAATTCCAAATCAGAAGTTAAAGGTCCTGACCTATAGGGTAAACAAATACAATACCAAGGTAAAATATAGTCTGTGCTGTTGAAATATGACTGCTTTTATCTCTGTTTAGTTGACATGGTTTATTCTGTATTTCAAATGTGGCTGGGTCATGCTGATTTACCCTGTAAACTGGGCAGTCATCTGGCAGTATTCATTAAACCATCATGGGTGCATCTACATGTGCACTTTACTGACCAGTTGACTAATTAGTTCCACAGTAAAGCATCACAGTCTACACATACGCCAGTATTAGGGCACAGTAAATCAATGAATTCCATCAGAAGATAGTACTGTTGTGGACAGTGCTGTCTTACCACAGAGTCATTTACTGCACAGAAATACACATGCAGATGGTGACAAGGGCTGGTTGGGGCACAAGAATGCAACAGTGCAAGGGCTGTTTACTCTCGTGCCCCAGCCAGCCCCTCTGTCACCCAACGCCACCACTCAGAGTTTAGGGCTGACCCCCTGATCCTGCTGCCAGCCTGAGGCTGCTCTGCCGTAGCTCAAACTGCTGCTGTCCTGGGATGCACGTGTAGGTGCTGAACCCAGGAGTAGTGTTCTCTGGTGAAACAGCTCCTGACTTTGTGTCATCTTAATTGAATATGTAGATACACTCAAAGGGTAGTAGAGGCCTCTGCACTGAGCAGAATGTTTCTAAACTGATATCAGATTGATTTTCCACTGGTGGGTGAGGCTTTCCACACCTTGTACAATAGAAAGTGAACCACAAAGTCAGTTGTGACAAATTATAAAGTCCCGTGACATTTCATAGGAGGGACGTGCATTCTAAGTTCAGCCACTAGTGTCACTTTTGTTACCGTAGCTTATACCTTACATTCTGAGCTGCACAAATGTTGATGGGGGTTAGGGCTAGCTTGAGTTTGGAGCAGTCAAATATTCAGGCCAGAAGGGTCCAGTGGGACTGAAAGGTAAAAATTCTCCTACCCCCTCATCTCAGGCTTCCCCTCTGCCCTCTGCCCCAAGGGCTTTCCCAGTTCCCCCCCTCAGTCCACCCCCCTGGGGCCCCCCCTCTGGCTCTTGGGATTCCCCACTGCCTCCTACCCCTCCCCCCACCCCCTACCTTGCTCACTTGTGGCTGTCTGTCCCAGAGGAGAAGGCAGGGAAGGGTTAACCTGCATGCTCAGCCACTACTGATGCCAGGTTACTGCTCTTCTGCAAGAGGGCAGCAGTGCTGGCAGTACCTGGACAGGCAGGTTAGCCCTTCCCTCCCTGCTCCCCCCAGATAAACAGCAGAGGTGGCCACAAGTAAGCAGGGCAAGGGGGCAATGAGCGGGGATCAGGGATGCTAGGAAGGCTGGGGGAGGGGACAGTGCACCCAATCTGGGGCAGCAGCGCATGGCTCTGGACAGAGCTGCACGTGGCGCCAAGGAATGGAGCCAGGCCAGCTGGCCATATTGCACAGGACTGCCTGCAGCACACATGCAGCTCCTGGCATTTGGGTGCCACTGGGGGGAAGCCTCGTGCGGTGGAGCTGACTGCCTTCCCTGCTCACTGCTGTGCTGGTCCCTGGACTCCATTGGAAGTGGAGGGGAGACCCAGTGGAGTCCTGGGTCCTGCATGTGATGGCAGGGAGCAGGGAAGGCAGCCGGCTTCATTACACAGGGCTCCCACCAGTGGCACACAATTGCCAGAAGCTGCACGTGCACCATGGGGAGCCCTGTGTGATACAGACAGGCCAACCTGGCTCTGCTCCTTGCCACCATTTGCAGCTCCGGCTGAAGACATGCGTTGCTGGGTAGCAGCACCTGCACAGGCCACAAGCACCCACCGCCTGCTGCTGCTGCTGCCAGCAGCAGGGGCTGTGCACCTGTGGGGGGGAGTGTGTGACACCCGCCTCCCCAATCATTCCTCACACCCATACCATGCCCATGTGAGCTCTGCGTTTTCACTGCCTATTGGGCACAGGCTCCAATCTCCCACCAGCCTGACATTTCCTGCCCCCACCTAGATGCAGCTTCCTCTCCACCCCCAACACCTCCCTACCTACTGCATGGAGTGAGCACTGCATCCGGGAGATGAGAAGCCACTGGGCACCAGGGAAGCTGAGTAGGTCCCCTGGTGGCTACAGCAGTGGCGGCAGCAGCCCAGCCCAAAAGCTGCATGCTGGCTGGGACAGGCCTTTCTGTGCATGAGGGTGGGAGCAAGGTGTGCAGGCTGGGCAAGATGCAGTTATTTGGTGGTCACCCATGGACTAGATTAAATTGCCTGGTGGGGCCGGGTCTAGCCTGCAGGCCATATTTTGCCCACCCCTGCCTTAAAGAAACCCATTTACATCTAGGCAAGCTGTGTTGATTATGATGTCCATTGCAGTAATATCTGCAATATATATATTTTATAGTAACAGCACAATTTGATTCTTATTGGCACTGTGGAGCTGTGTAACAAAAAGGATGGCTTCTGCCTCTATGTAGAGGATAGACTACCTAAAGTTCTCAACCAAATTGATAGTTAATATACTAATAGCTTTCTTTTCAGTCTATGCTAGTTAAATACCTGCTTTATAAAGGTTTGCAGCTCTTTAAATAGAGCTACAAAACTCAAATATAGGAACTTGGTGCAACCTTCTTGACAAGATACTGGACTATGAACCAGGAGGGAAGGTGGAGTTGTTTGGTGCCAATGACTATTACATAAAGGAACTTTATGTAAAGAACTATGTACTGATACTAGGTGAAGGTATCATGTCTCTGCAGAGTTACTGGATAACTTAACTGTTTTTCCTGTTCTGCCTCCAGGAAGCACAAGCTAGCTCTACCCCCACAGTACCTCTTGAGATGCCACATTTGTTGGACATGATTTCCAAGATGACTTACTCGGTTGCACAGAAGGGTCCTATACTCAACTCTGTCACTTTAAGGCAGGGAAGGAGGGACAAAATACGGTCTGCAGGCTGGATCTGGTCCACCAGGCAATTTAATCCAGCCAGGGGGCAAGCACCAATTAATTGTACCCTGTCCAGCCTGCGCACCTCACTCCCACCCTCATGCACAAAAGGGCCTATCCCAGCCAGCTGTATGAATGATACTGGCCAAGTCCTTTTACCTCATCATGCCTTAATTTCCCCCTATGTAAAATTCAGACAGGCCTTTGGAGACACTGGGAGTACTGTACCTTTCATAGTTTCATAGTACGTAGGCGTCAGGAGGGACCTGAACAGATTGTCTAGCCTGAACCCCTGCCACAGGCAGGAATGAATGCTGGGTTCACAAGATCCCAGACAGGTGATCATCCAACCTCCTCTTGAATTTGTCCAAGGTAGGGGCGAGGACCACTTCCCTGGGAAGTTGGTTCCAAATTTTGGCCACCCTAACTGTAAAAAATCGCCTTCTGATCTCTAACCTAAACCTATTTTCCATCAGCTTATTACCATTGTTTCTTGTAACACTGGTAATAAGTGATGCTGGGAAGAAAAGGGCCCTACCTATTTGCTGCTGATCTCCCCTGATGAGTTTGTAGGCAGCTACCAGGTCCTCCCTCAGGCTCCTCTTGCTGAGGCTGAACTGGTTCAGGTCCCTCAGTCTCTCCTCATAGGGCTTGTCTTGCTGCCCTCTCACCAAGCAGGTGATCCTCCTCTGAACCCTCTCCAGGGTGGCCACATCCCTTTTAAAGTGCAGGGCCCAGTACTGGACGCAGTACTCCAACTGCAGCCCGACTAAAGTCTCATAGAGGGGGAGTATCACCTCTCTGGACCGGCTTGAGATGCATCTTTGGATGCATGACAAGGTCTGGCTGGTCTGGCTGGCTGTGGTTTGGCGTTGGAGGCTTTCAAGAGTGGAACTCCCCAGTCTGTATGTGTGCTGTGGATTCGTTCTCCCAAGGTGCAGCACCCTGCATTTGTCTACATTTCATCTGCTCTAAGAAAGGTAGGCAAGGTAGGCAATCCATATGTACAGATATATGGATGCTTGAATAGCTTATAAACTCACATTGCCCATGAGAATCAAAAAAGTTGCTACCAGCAACCAAAATTCTAAGCAGTGGTAGGAAAGTAAATGCACAGTAACTCATGCTACTGAGCAGTAGTGCCAGTGCATGGGTTTTATTGTGATACGCAGTACCACTGTACTTACTACACAGTAGCCTAATACTACTGTGCAACAGCATATTAGTATGGGTTTTGCCTGGCACCTACTGCACATTAAGCATCTCATGTAGATGCACCCACTGACTATTATCTGGTATAAAACTGCATTGGTTTCGCATGAATAGTTTGCCGAAATCTTTTCTGGATTTGGGAAACTAGCTAACTGTATCAGCATAATTTACCAAGCACATTCTATACAAGTCCTCTGCAGAAAAACTAAAAATCAATCATGGCATTACTTAATACATCTCTAAGTGTAACTATTTGGAAATGTTCCCTACCTAAAAGTCTACCTTCTACAGTAAAGCATGCAATTGATTCAATTCATACTAGGCATGGCCTTTGCCAGCAAACCAGTGATAAACATCGAGCCCAGAAAAAAGTAAATAGAAAAAATTATCAATCATTTTTCCAGGAAACCAGAGTTAGGAGACTGATTTAGACAGACTTCAGATGCTTCTGGAACTGGAAAAATATATAAAGGAGGATGATGATAATGTAATAATAATAGCAGTAAGAGGACTACATATGTCAAGATTTTCTAAAATCAACTTCCAGCAAAATCAGACATGGTTATTGTAAAACAGAATGTCCCACCTGCAAACTAGCAGTCCAAATCTGGATCTTCCTGGAAGGGACAGGAAAAGTCCGAGATTGCCACCTGTCAGCTACTTGGTGAATAATGAAGCACACCAGGCTGACTTTATAGGGCAACTCTTTAGTATAACTTTTATAGCAGTGAACAAAAGGCTACAAATTCCTTGGGTCTCAACACAGCTTTTTTCACTAGTCCTTACTTCACTGAAACAAGAAAGAAGAAAAAAAGACTGAATAAACAGAAGGGTGGCTTAAATGGTCTTCTCCCCTGATCTCTGGGACAGCTGGATACTAACTTCCACTAAGGGCCACATCACCTCTTCATTACCCCTTTGGGGCAGCACACTTCAGTCTAGGTCTTTTCCCTACTATAGCTGGTTGGACATTTCTTAACAAAACTATTCTTCAGCAAAAAATGCTTATTTTCTGAAAAATAAACTTCTCACATTAGCTTCAGTGAGCTTTCCTCATGTCCATGCTGAATGATCAAAAAAGTATGGTAGCAGCAACTCTGCTGTACAGGCTGAGCTTTCCAGACATATGGAGTCTGGGCAGGATGCTGTAAAGCCTTTGCTGCTTCACGCGTTTGTCTGGAACAAACACATAATAAAGGAAATCTCTTACAAGCACTACGTAATCACAAAATATCACATGATACTGAGAGGAAAGAGGAACTAAGGTAATAACTTCAGTGGAAGTTAAATCCAGACAGGAGATAAAACTTTGCAAACATGGAAAACAACTGAAAAGGGCATAAACAGTGCTTCACTGTTTCTGCCAGCAATAGGTACCAGCAAAAAAGGAAGACAGTCAGAAGTAGCTTTATTACTGACAATAAGAGATTAGGAACACATGATACATTTAACAGTTTTCAGTTACCTCAGGCAGAGGAGGCTAACTATGAAATTGTATTAAAGATATTTGAGGAGTACTGCATTCCATATAAAAACAAAACAGATGAAAGCTATATTTTTAAGGAGTGTATGAAAAGAAAGTGAAACCATAGATGACTCTGTGACTGATCTAAGGCTAAAGAGTCAATCTAGCAATTTTGCAACGCTAACGGAGCCCCAGATAAAAGACCAAATCAGGATCTGAAACAAAAAAGAGCTTACTTGGAAGCCCAGAATTAATCTTTGGCCAAGCAAAGGAAGTCACCCAAGCCAGAACAGAGTTTGTGAAGAGTACTATGGTTAACAAAGATGATGTTCTGGTTGAGGAAATACTCAAGACAAGAACAAGACTAGGTATTCTGCTCAGTTTTGGAAACTGGGCTAAAACCCATAAATGAGGGAGGGGGGAACCCATACCTCAAATAGAAGTTACAGAGTAAAGTGTTAAGGTAGTTTGAGTTAATGCTGAGGCCATCATCAATGTACTTCCTATGACAGGCAAGATAAGTTCTTTTGATAAGTAAAATATATAGGGAAATTTGCGCCTGAGACAGCTATTGTGCAGACATGTTCAATGAGCATAGAATGTAAATCTTGAAAGTCTGATGAACGGAAGGTGTTAATAAAGAGGCCCCAATACTGAGATACCATGGCAGTAAGTGCACAACCAAGTTGTCCATAGATGCCTCCAAGGAGGGTACTAATGCATTTTTCTTACAACACTAAGGTCAAAACTGGAGGACAGCAGCTTGTGTCAGGTGCTAACAAATATTAAATGTCAATACAACCAAGCAGGAAAGGTGGTTTTGGCCTTAGTCTGTGGCTATAAACAGTTTCACATCTTTATTTATGGGAAGCCATGTTAGCTGAAACATATCAGAAACCACTTTTTGCTATTACCAAAAGGAGCATGACAAACCCCTCCCTGAAAATACAACAATTATTTTTATTTCTATAACAATGATTTGCAAATTGAATGCAAGTTGTGAAAGATCTGATGGTTGCAGACATACCTAGTAGAAAAGAGCATTTGACAAAAGTGTTGTGGAACAAAATCTAGAGCTAGATTTTTCATGTTACTCTGGTGGCGAAAACCTGGTTGGTCTAAAATGAAATGTGAACTGAGATTGCCAGTGCCACTGATCAGAATGAGACCTTGCAGAAAGTTATTAAGGCTCTAAGTTGAGCTGTTCACAGATGTCTCCAACATGGGTATTGGTGCAGTCATCTTACATTACAAGGTCAAAACAGGAGACCAATGGCTTATTTTTCTGAGTGATAAATCTCCCTCCCCAGTGAATGGAGGGAGATAAGAATGGAGATAAAGGGCCCATAAGAGTATGACAGCTGTTTTACTCAAGAGGATCCCAACCCGAAAACCACCGCCAAAGTCTGAGACAACAGAACTCAAAGAAACGATACAACCAAATCACATTAACTTGCTGCTTTGTGACTACAGTAGTAATGATGGCTCTAGGGAACCTGAAGTCCATAAGTCCTATGTCCTGTTATAAATACACACAAGGGATCTCAACAGTAAATGGGATTTTATTTAAGGGCACCAGGAGCTTAAATGGTGATTCCTACGATGTTACATAAAAGTGTGTGTGTGTGTGTGTGTGTGTGTGTGTGTAATACATGAAGTTCCTTTAGGAACTGAAACACTAAGAAAAAGACTGGAGGCATTTTGTCCCAGCCTCAAATGAACAGTGGCACTAAGGCTAAGTACAAACAGTGAAAAAGGTCAAGGCTGAATGGATTCAGTACTTGCAGGTTAGACTAAGCTGTACAGCTTAAACTGAAACAGAAGACAACAGACATTTCCTTTGATTCAGGAAAGGCAGCCACACGCCTGGAGTGGCTCAGGCCAGAAGCCAGGGGGCACAAGGGCACAGCTCTCTGGCTGTGTGTTCACTTCCTCCTCCTGCTGCCTCCAAGGTCTCTGGGATTTGCAGTCTAAAATTACATCAGCAAGACTGCAGAGTTGCTCATCAGTTCCTCTTTCTGCTTCTAGGTGCCTCTGGCATTTACAGCCAGCAGTAACTTTGAAAAGGGGAAGGGGTATTTAACCCCTGGCCCTGGCCCTGGCCCTGGCCTCAGACCCCAGCTAGGCTTGCACTGCCTGCCTCCCCCCACCTCCCCTTTGTCAGCCAGCCCTTACTGCTCCAACTAGGGAATAGAAGGACGGGCCAGGCCTGCTCACTGAACAAAACAGCACAGCTCAGCTCAGGGCTGCAAAACATGCTGGGATGCTGGGGGACTGTGATTTAACTTGAACCAGGAAAGGGTCTGGGACAGAAGTTTCATAAACTGGTCTGACCAAAATCAGTTAAGTCTGATATTGGTTTATATGTACTGAACTTCTGTTCTGTTACAGGTTTAAACCAGTTTCTGATCACTTAAACCAGTTTATGTGTAACTTCTGTCCCTAGCCTAAGAAACTTGTTAAGGCTCATGCCATATGCCCAAATACATGAAAACATTCATGTAGGTGGCTTGGGTGCTCCCACCTACCCCAATCCAAGTAGGAATAAATTGTGTTTTTTCAACCTGGTATACTCAATTCCCTAAGATAACCTTATTAGAAGAAATTACAGCTAAACAGGTGACTTCCCATAACAAAACCACTTTTTGCTAGATATAGTACATGTTTAACAAAAAACTAGTATAGTGAGCATGAGTTTAAACAGTTTGTACTTACATATGGATTTAGACATCTCAGTACTAGTCACTAAGGCTGTGCCAAGCTTCAGGTGCTGATTCAATTCAGAAGAGATCTGGCCCAATTCAGCAGCCAAATCTCCAAATCCAAATCAAATCAGGAGACCAATAAAAAGGCCTGAATCAATTTGAACCTCTACAAATCATTTTGGAAAATATTCGGAGAGCTTCGGAGATTTGGGGAGTCCCCACTCGCCACCGCACAGAGCTGGACCCAGAGTATGGAGGGGTAGAGGAGGTAGGAGGAGACCATGGGGAGACCCCCACCAGGCCCATCTGCTGCCTGCTCCCCCAGCCCCTCTGAGCACCTGGTGGGGGATGGGGCCTGTTTGATTTGGACATTCAGCTGAATCAGTGGCAACCGAATCTCTGAATCAGATTCAGCTGAATTGATGTGGGACAGTGATTCAAATCATCGAATCAAATCACTCTCCCCCGAATCAGCTGAATCTGAATCCAGAGCGAATACTAGCCACTTCGCACAGGCCTACTATTCACCATTATCTGCAGTTCAATAGGTGGGTGGAAAACAGTGGTGGAACTAATTATAATAAAGTGCTAACTGAAAAGGGCTGCAAGGTCAAACTGTTAAATCACTTAAATTACTTAGTGTTAAATCATGAAATGGTACCAATGAGGCCAACGTCAACAACTGACATTTTTCGCAAGAAAAAACTGAAAACAAGAATGGCTTTGTTGTTAGAACCTGACATCAGAGTCCTTGTGGACTTGCAGAAGAATGAACAAATACATAGTGGAAAAAAAAATTAATTTGATTTGAGGGCCCAAAAGCTGCTGCCCCTTCATAAAAATCATGGGTTTGTATGATGGGACACAGTGATCACAATCAGCAGTCATGTCACAGGTGGGAACCTTGAAGTTTTCATGACATTTTCACCCAGTTGAACACACATAATAGAGGAATAAATTCTACTATCTCCAAATCCCACAACTGAGAGCAATAAGAACCCCATGGTTGACTGTTTTGCTCAAGAAGCCAGGAGACAACTGCAGCAAGCTGAGCCAATGGAACCCAAAAAAGCAATACAAACCAAACAAGAACCTCATACAAACATTCAGTTTCTCCTGAAAGAGTCTCTGCTCTCCTAGGAGAAACCATGAGTGTGTACAGATATTCACGCTTTTTTTTCCCCAAAGTAAAAATGGCCACTCCAAGAGAAAAATAATTTGGTAACAACATGCCCAAGAAAGACTCTACCATGCTGACCATGGGCTTTCTGAGTCAGCCAATCAGGAGGTGCAATCTGTCACCAGGAGGACCAAAAGAGCCTTCAGAGCATACTGAGATGTGTGTACAGTGCTCCCCCTCCCCCATCTGCACAGTGTTAGCAGTGCAAGCTCTCCGTTTGTCAGGGTTTCAGCATTAAAAGGTCTCTCCACATGGCTCCAGGTAAATGTTTCTACCGGGACACTAAACCCGGAAGTCTTCTCCCAGAGTGCATGCAGATAACTTGCTACCTCCTGACTGCACTAGTAATGCTGGTCCTAGGGAACCTCAGCCCCTCAAGTCAAAACAGTAGCACTAGGACCACAACCTGTTGCTCCTCACAGTCTCTTATATATTCTCCCACTAAGAAAGTATTTAAGATTCTCTACAGTAAAATGAATTCCCAGTGAAAGTTCCCGTAAATAACTTGGAAATGGATTTAAAAACTGACATAGTACTAGGACAACGATGCATTCCTCTTTTTGAATGGGAGATTTTGGAAAGAGTCTCTCAAGTGTTCATGCATGTCTTGATTGGAATAACTCCAAGGGGCCTTTGGTGGCAACTGACACAATGGATTACTTACATTGGTTTGCCAGTACCTGAAAAGTGATTATGCATCAGTTCTGATGAAACCAAAGAAATCTGATCTCAGTGAATCAGATTTCCATTTTCAACAGTGTGACATCATTATTATGTGGGCCAAAAAGAGAAATAAAATAATGATAATACGGTTCTCAGTGACATGGGGATCAAAGAAGATAATGATGTTCTCAGGGTTGCAGATCACCTCAGAAAGGTACAATGAAGAGAAATTTTTCTTTCTTACTTTTCTAGATGGAATGAACAATTCAGGTGAAAGCACCCTGTCTCCTGCCAAAAAAAACAAAGGAAAGTAGAGTCTGCTGGAGTGGGGAAATACTTTGATCCGACAAGGTCAGCTGAACCAGGCAGGGGAAGAGGAGCAATGCCAAACTGACTTGTGACCTAGGCTGTGTACACAAGTTACTGTTAAAGGGAGGAGAAGGGAACTTGCCACTCAGGAGCTGGTAACTGGTTTGTTCATCAGTTCCTTCTCCAGTGTCAGCAGACTTAACCACTGTAATTTTAAACTTGAATTAAACAGGTATAAAGTTACAGTGGTTTAGCTCCACTGATATCAGTATAAGAATAAACAAATGAAACAATTACACTGGTTCTGTATGATCTGTGGTAAACCAGTATAATTTAAAACAAGTATAGTTGTTTTACCTGTCTATAGTTGTTTCATCCCCTCACCCAACAAGGCTAACAGATTTTTAGCAAATTGCTGTTTACAGAAATCCATGCCAAAACAAAATCTGATTTTAAGCACTTCATTTTGCATAGCTCTGCTTTTAACTCTGAAAAAAAGTAATATAGAGCATAACTTGAGCTGTCATTAGATTAAAAAAGGGTGTGTTTAGTTACAGAATGACCTCAACCACTAAGCAATAAATACAGCCCTGCTTGAAAAGGTATCTTGAGCTGCTTTTTATGCACATGGCTTAAACAAAGTAACACTTTCTTATTCACATCTTAATTTCAATCCTGACAATGACTTAGCTGCTATTCGGAGAGCCTGAAAATATAATTTAAAAAACCCCACAGAGTTGAATATTAACATCAAGGAAAAAAAGTGTCTATATCCAGAAGGAAAATGTGCATAGTGAATTAGGAGGGCGTTTCTCACTGATTGATGGAGAGGCATCATCAATTCTGATCTACCATATAATTTGACAGCTGGAAGATCGTGGTTTAGGATTATATGTATATTCTACCCCTATTCCTAAGGAACACTCTACAAGGAAGTTGTATAGAATGGGTACTGTCATAATAGAGCTTACTGTGCAGAGTGGCTGTCTTGAAAACAGAAGATTCTGAGTCTGATTCATATTTAAATGCATTTTATACCTGTCTTTATAACTGATTTTAATGAAGTTACTTATTTACACTGGGGGCCATGAGAGCAGAATCAGTCCATCAAAATTCTACCCCTTGGTACCCAGAACCACAAGTTAGTGTTCAAATGTGGATAACATGGACAATAACTATATTGTATGGTCATTTGGCCTTCTGTTCTCTTTTTTTGTATAGCTGAGTAGGAGTTCAGAGCTACTGTCTTCCAGACCACAAATAAACTCTCCAAAGGCAGTCCACCAGCAATCTCAATTTACAAGTGATATGGCCCAGCAACCAGACAATTTCTCATCATTTCAGACAGGATATCAAGCTCAAAGCTGTCAGAGTCCCTTGACACTAGCACCTATTGACATCCTTCAATAAAGCAAAGATGTTGGGCTGGGCTGCAACAGCTGAGACTTTTTTTTTTTTTTAATGATGCAGCCTGTTTCTTAGGGAAGCTAAATATTTTTCATAAGAAATACAGGGTCATATCTTTTAAAATCTTTACCAGTATTACTTTATATGAGCTATACTTACATCACTGTTCATAATTGAATTTCAGCTTCATTCACTCACATCACTGCATTTTGAGCATTCCCACCATTGCGTTATTAGATCCCATAATAATATCATTTTATTTAAGGTACTCTCATCATATGCATGGCAGTCATTTGCAATGGAACACTCGTACCCTACGGCTGCAATTCCTAAGAAGATAAGGAATGGGGGAAAATATTTTGTGGATATTTTCTGGTTTTTTATTCCCTTGCTTATCTAGTTAAGGGGCCAAAGAAACAGATTGTTGTCTTAGGGCAGAAGACAGTCAGTTTCTGACACAATGGCAAGCAAAATCCCCTAATATCTGGAAAGCAACTCTAAAAAAACCTTCAATACATTTTGGATTATGTTAAAAAGCAGTGGGGCCTTTTTCCAGACCACATGCAGCTACTTAATATAGGGAAAACAAAATGAATCTACAACAAACCTGCTGAAAATGGTGATTTTGTGCCTCCCATACAAGTGTAACTAAGGATTTTCCAGCTCTGTTAATTCTTTCCTTCAATTAATTGTTTTGTTTAACTTTTGTATCCCAACTTCTATAGCAAACTAATTCCCAATGAAGGAAGCAGAGGAGTAAAGGGGGAAAATATTAAGACCACTGTGAATTTTCACTGAATTACCTAAATCCCGTCTAGATTTGCTTTATTTTTTTTAAAAGAACATATATGGCTGAGTCATGAAATGAAAGTTTCAGATCTTAATTACAGTTGGAACTAAGATAAGGTATAAGCACCTGAAAGTGGTAATCACAGGAGTCATCTTAACTGCACAGTATCAGTATATAATATGCTGCAAGCTACTTACAGAGCAGTCTATTATATTTGTCAAAGCCTTTTAAGTAACAGAGAAGGAAGCAGTAGAAAGAACGAAAGTACAGAACAGCAGATGAAGAAAGAAGTATGTTTCACATAGGAATATTTACTCATACAGTTTTGAATCCACTTGTTATAGTTTGAATTACAGTGCCTCTCTGTAAGGAAATAAATGAGATGGCTGTTGACAATATGGGTCAAGGTTTATTTTTTAAGAGAGAACACTTCATGGTATAAAATTATGTGTTTGTAAGACAGCAGAGAGCCACTTATATGCCTCTGCCTGGGAAACATACTTTTTATTTGATTTAACAACTCTTGGTAACTTATTGCATACAGGACATTAGGCACACAGAGAAAGGGCGCAGCTTAAAATACAAGTATGCTAATTACCCTACCTTGACTGGGCTACCCAGAAGTATTCATGGAAAGGTGTTTTCAGTTTCTAACCACAAAACTCAACCATGATGATTGCTGTTTGTGAAAAAAATGAAGAGTTATCTTACTGACCAAAAATATTCTTATCCTAGAACAGTATCTCTAAGGGCAGAAAGTTATCACCTTTCTTAACCTTTATGCCACTATAAAAGTTCTTATAGGGGCACAAAGGTGAAGCAAACTGATGTCTATTCCCCTTGTTGTACCAGAAATTGCCCACTGCACCCCCCCCCCAGCAGGTAAGTCTATGAGGGCTGGCGGGGGGGAGCAGATCAAGGCCCTTGTGGTTAGGGAGTGAGATACAGACAGCGGCAGGGGCTGGGGTGAATGGGGCCCCAGCTGGGTCAGGTTGTGGGACAATCATAGCCTGGGTGCACACCCTGGTGAAGGCCCAGGGGGCATGTGCCTGATCTGTGCGTGGGGCAGAGGCTGCTGCCGTTGTGTGCAGGGCTTTGAGCAGCGTGATGCTACGTGCGTCCCACCATTGGGCAAGTGGGGGAGGCACGTGCCTCCCGGGCCTCTGCCAAGGTGCACACAGAGGTGGGAGCCCCCCCCCCCCCCAATTCCCTTTATAACCTTTTTAAGTACCCCTAGGGGTGTGCGTACCCCCGGTTGACAACCACTGCTGCAATATATTTACATATCTGGATTTTCAGTGCTCAGTATAAACAAACAAAACAAAGTCAGGAATCATCAAAGAGGAAAATAGGGATAATGTTCTCTCTCCTTTGCATATTGAAATTATCTTATTAAAAATACTACCCAGCAGTTTGGTATTGTTACTCTCACTAAACTGTAGTCTTTAATGGATTACTAGCAAACTAAAATGAATCATGCTTTTGTATCGACTGGAACTGTAGTCCTCTGAAAACTTCACTGTGAAGAGTTTAAGGAGAAAAAAACTTTTCTTGTAGTATTGGATTCAACAGTATCAGTAGAATAGAAATCTGAATCATGTGCAACTTAGCACTTTGGAGGGTGACTTCGAAAGACACAGATTTACAAAGTTAATGACCCTTATTTCCAATACAGTTACCTTCATGACTTTCCTAACCTGGATATCTGAAGTTACAAATAGCTAACCATATGGCACATCTGAAAACAATGAGGTAGGCCTAGAAATCAGGCCCACATTTGGGTAGCTTAACATTTTAAAATTCAGACCCTTGCTGGCTCATCATGCACTGGAATTTGTAAAAAGGAAACTCACACACGTTCTTTGCTCAGTTTTGAACTTTATTTCTCCCCTAAGTTCTTAAAAGTTTTAGAAACAATCTATTTCCTAAAACTTCAACTCCAAACCTTCTTGTTGAACTTACCGTCAGGACAAAATTAAACCATTTATTAACCCAACTCAGCACCCATTGTCTGTGTGATGTACTGATGCTGTCTCTCTCTAAAACAGCAAGTGATAGCTACTACTACAGGTAGACACTAGATCTGAGGGACCAATGCCCTGACACTGGATGTGTCTACATATGCAATTAATTCAAAGCAATAAACTCTGGAGCAGTTTGAGCTGGAGCACACTACACCCGGGCACAGTGTCTACATGTGTGCCCAGGGCAGCAGGAATTTGAGCCAGGATGGAGAAGTTTACACTAGGGCCACTCCTGCCCTGCTCTGCCCCAGGCCCTGGGTGGAGGCACTGGGAAATGGAGGGGCTGGCTGGGGCACAAGAGTGCTGAAAGTGTAGAGCCATGTGGCTAGGTGGCTTCCTACTGGCTAGGCTGACCAGATGCAATTTATACCCATGGTTAGTGTCAACATGTGTTGAACAGCAGATAATTACTCCACCATAAGAAAATACAGCTATTTAGTATCTGCAGTAAGGCACACATTGTAGTAGACACTGTGCTGTGCAACTTAGCCACAGAGTAGTAGACACTGTGCTGTGCAAATTGTGTTATACTTTGTATCATAAAGCCAAATCAAACTGATCTGTAAATCAAGCTTGATTGCTATGCAGTACCTTGCTTACATGGTAAAAACAGTGAAGATAAAACTTGACTGAGTTGCAATCCCTACTATTACAGGATTATCAATATGGGTCCCCACCATATGTATCACTATTTTATATACACCATTTATAACTACATGAATGATACTGCATAATATATATGCAGTATATATAACCTAATGATATTTCAGTTTTTCCTAACATATGTGTAAGAGTCATCTTCAGCTGAGCAGTTGCTTCCCAAACATTACATTCTGAGAAGAAGGAGGCTTGTTTTACAACAAGGATGGTATTTTAAGTTCTCCTTTCTTGGATTTCATCCGATGTTTATATGATCTTTCTGTTTCAGTTAGGGGTACAAAAATATCCACTGGCAGATGCATCACTGAGATAACACAGTGTATTTCTTTACTTAATATGAAGTAACATGAATTAAATATATTAGATTCTCAGTTTCTTTTTCTAGCAGGTATTCCTGAAAAGCTATGTCAAAATTTGCATTCAAGATGCTGACCAATAATGTACATTTTAACTTACTATGGCAAATAAAACTTTGTGCCATATGGCTGATTAGAGATATTCTCTCCCTTTTTCTTCCTTTCTAAACAGCTGGGTGAGTAACAACAAGGAAAAGACAGTTAGCAGCTGCACACTGTTATCATTACTTTGATAGTGCTTAAAGGAATCTAAACCTTCTACAGGTATGCACCTGAGATTAGAGGCAAAGAATTTTCTTCTCTAAATATGAGAGAACACAGCTATGGGAGTTATAATTATGTTTTACAGGTGTCATCAGAACAATGCTTCCAAATTTTACCCAGAACAAACATACTCTTTTTCTATTTTGTGATCGAATTTTTCAAAGGCCTTCAGGGAAAAGATATTATTGCACAAAGGCAACAATAGGAAGTATAAAGGCAAACCTTTCTATTACGGACTTGATAACTTTATCCATTTCACCTGTGCATATTACAGTTGTACAGGGGTGGGTCTGCAAAAATATGGCACTAACGCTTTTGATACTTTCTTGCTTACTCTAGACTCATGACTCCCAAATTGTGGCCTCTGATGCAGGCTATAACAGTTTCCAGAGCACTGACTGATGGTATATAGAGAAATGTGTGATCCCGTGTTTCTGACTTGTTATTTAGAAGGGTGATAAAAATTGTTAAATATTCACTACGTACTTACCTAATGTAATTTTTAATGCAACCAGTTGCTGCAATTGCTATAGGAAATCTGTGTGATGAATGGAAACATGCTGATAAGTTTGACACCAAGCTAGGGTGAGTAGTAGATATGCTGGAGGGTAGGGCTGGGATTCAGAGTGACCTAGACAAATTGGAGGACTGGACCAAAAGAAATTTCATGGGCTAAGTACAGACAGTCAAATATCCCAAGGCTAAATTGATTCAATCTTCTCAGGTTAGTCTAAACTGCAGAGGCTGAACCGATAATCAAATGAACAGACATTTGCTTTCAATTCCAGAAATACAGCCACATGCCTGCAGTGGCCCAGGCCAAATGCCAGGGGGCACTAGAGCATGCCTCCCTGATGAACTAGAGCAGACAGCTTAGGCTAAGGCTAGCCTGCCCACCCTATGAGGGGCGGAAGGAGCCTCCTGAGACGCTGGGGGACTGTGAGTTAACTTGAATCTGGAGGGGATCTGGGATAGAAGTTCCTTCCATAAACTGGTTTGACCTAAATCAGTTAAGTCTGATAATACATCCATCCAGGTTTATCTTAAACTGGGTTTGCCATTTTGAAAGTGGTTTATGTGCACTAAACTTCTGTTGTGTTACAGATTTGAACCAGTTGCCAATCATTTATACTTGTTTATGTGTCATTTCTGTCCCTAGCCATAAAGTTCAATAAGGACCAGTGCAAAGTCCTGCACTTAGGATGGAATGATCCCATGCACCACTGCAGGCTGGGGGTGATTGACTAGGCAGCAGCTCTGCAGAAAAGGACCTTGGGGTTACAATGGACAATAAGTTGAATATGAGCCAACAACATGCCTTTGTTGCAAAGAAGGCTATATTTGCTTGGACTTCCTTTGACTGTCCTGGTGCCTCCTTCTCTTCCCCCTCCCCCCCACTTTATTCAGCATTCTGGTAGACATATTTGCTGGAATCACATATTTGAAAAGAGCACTGAAGAATATACTAGGAAAACTGAGTCTGATTTTAAAATCTCAACTATTTAAACCAATTGCAATAATTATGCCTACCCTATCATAGAACAGATATACCATGTGGCCTGTGTGTATAATCAAAGCTATTTGAATTTTAAATGCTCATAATGTTTTTTTTCTGCAGCGTAGCTAATACTAGAACTAAAATTATTCACAGAAACTTTGTGGTGAGTATATTGTGAGCTGTTCATGGATAACTCAAAAATAAAAAACCCCCTTAATTGTATTGAGTAAATTATTAGTTATAGACCAGTCAGTCATCATAAAGATCAGGAAAAAACAATGACTGCTAGCAATAGCTGTTTTCTTTATAAAGAAAGCTCCCTCTCCTCCTTTTTCTCCACCACTGTTAATTTTTCAGGATAGAAATCATGTCTTCTTTTGTGTTTGAAAAGTACCTAATACTATGCGTGCTACTCTGCCAGCAGCAAAGCTATTTTTGTGAAAGTTTAAATTATTGCATATGGCTATCGTTGCTAGGTAGGGCATGGCTTCCAGCATGGTAACAGTGATGGCTGAAGTCTAAGCTGGACTGGGAAACAGGCAAACATTGCAGAGGTGAAAATTACCTCAGTGGGGGGTGCCCATGGTTGTTAATGCTTTTTTTAAATGATCGTGGATATTTGCTTGAGAAAGGTATTGCCAGTCTGTGCGCCCCAGGCATCCTAGCACTTGTACTCTTGTCACTTTCAAGTTCAGTGTCACTGAGATACTTTCAGACAACAGATCATCTAATGAAGAACAATATGATGTCAGTGTCTAACAACTTCTTGAGAAAAAGAGTGATGCCATTCAGCAGCACAGAGACAGACTCACTTTCTTCTCAGCTAAACGACTTGGTAATGAAAGATTGTTTAGAGGTAAATAGCAACTGAAGGCAATGAGAAAGGGTAAATAGCAACTACAGGACTTTTGTTAAAAAAAGTGCATAAAATAAAGAACATACAAAGAGTTACTGTTTAAGTCCAGCCCCACCTACGTGAGTAAATGGGTGGGAATCCTCAAATGATGATTTACACTAAGCAAAGAAAAGCTGCAGTCAGAGTTCATCAACAGATGCTGCAAAGCATCTCAAAAACTAGGGTTTATGGAAGAGAAAGAAAAGGGAAGAGGCCAATCAATCAATAACTCTCATAGCCAGCTCCATATTGTAGGAGGGTGCCCTACCACTTAACCTGTGGACTGTTTACAGTACTCTAGGAGGGTAAGGGAGGCTTAAAGTATGCTTATGTTACAATTATAACCAGATTAAAGCCCTTTACACTATCAGAAGAGTGCAAAGCATCCATAGTGTAAATGAGAATCCAGCCCCAGGTCCCTGAGGACTGGGTTTAGTATATCAGAAAATGACACAAGCATAGCATATGCAACAAAAAGATGATAAAACAAGATGTTATGCATCACTTTTCAACAGAAGCTGTTTACATTTATTAGACTCATTGCCAAGTTAGTTAATATTTTTCATCAGTGTTAAATAGTCATTCAAGAAGTCTGTGGTATAGAATCAGCACACCAATAAGTCTAATTCTGCAGTTACTTCAGGCAGAAGCGCAAAATACACAAGCAAGGAGGTACAGCTTGACTAAATGTAACAACATCTAATCTGTTCTCTGTCTCCACAGTCTGCAGAATATTGCAACAGAAGAAAACATGTTGTCAATGCTGCACAAGACATATCTCAAGGGAAGATCTGAAAGACTTATTTCCACCCATGCAGCCATGAGTAGTTGGAAGGCTGATCTGATAAACAAAGAACTAGCGCGCATGTTACCCCCTTCATCCTCCATCTCCTCCCCCTTCTTCCAGCTCCCATGTGTAGGCCAAGAACATCTCATACAACATAATGTACTCCTGGAACATCCCACTGTGCAGCAACTTAGTAAAATAGCAATTGCCATATTTACATCAGCAAAAAAATGTTAGTGCACATATTCCATTTTAGAATGCAATTGACCATATGGGTAAATTGGGTCTTTTCACCACCTCAGAGCATGGCAATTCTTTTCTGGCAAGCACCAGCTAGCAAGTTTCTAAGAGGAACTTCAGTACTGCTTGTGGCATTGTTACAGTCTGAGGAACCCTGCTTAGTTCAGCCAGTGTTAAATACGTACTTAGTTCAACCAATGAAGCCATGAGGCGCAACATCAAAGAAATCTCCAATCACTAATCTGGAATGCTTCACAGATTATACATCTGTCCTTCTGATTTACAGCTCAGAAGATAATGCTGACCAGGAAGCAGGATCTGAGAAATACTTTCTTCTCTGTGCAACTTCTGTGGGTGATTTTCTCACCATCCCTCCCCTTCTGAAAGAAAATGGATAAAATCTGACTACTAGGTAAATAGCTGAAAATGCTATGTACCCAACCTACATCATTCCTGTTTCATGCTGAGCTGTTAACTCATCATTCTACAGTATAACAATATTCTCAGAATTTCTCAGATACAGAGTTCACCTATTCTACATTTCTTCCCCATAATTTTTTTATACTTATCTTCTGCAGGTATTTTAGGACAAAACTGTAAAGAGATATTATGCCTTGAAGACTTTGGGCCAAATTTTGTTCTCAGTTAGTCTGGTATAATTTCAGTACAGTTGTGAAAATAACTTGATCCAGGTTTGCACAAATCCACCAGCTGTAAGTTGTTTCATGTAGCATTTTGCAAGAAGTTATAGAGCTTCTGAAAGTTTATCTGAGAAATGTTATGTGGCTCCTATAAAACTCAACAGTAGATGCTTTGCAGAGTGCTGAGCAGAGCCCAGAGCTGCAAATTGCCGCGTTTTATAAGAGTCTGCCACATTTTTTTAAAATCAAAGTTCTGTATATTTGCTCCTACTGTGGTAATCTTCATTTTCTGTTTGGTTTCTCTCCTATGGACCTTTCCTTGAACAGTCAGCAACAATGAAAACACAAGGTTTTGAAACATTGCCTTCTATGCTTGCCAAAATTTACTCTACAATTTAAGTAAGCCCTCTGCTACTTAACGTCTGGTATTTTTTTTGGCCAAGGAATCCTTTCAAATTCAGACTAGAGCTGTGAAAACCCAGCTGATGAACAAGCATGGTATTTTTGTTCATTTAAAAAAAGGAAGCAGCAGCTTGCCACGTTGCCATGTTTTCTAGCCTCACTAGCCTCAGCAAGCTTATTTCAAGTCAACAGTGCTTTTTTAAAGCATGTCAGGAAATAAAAATTAGGACTGCAAGAAATAATATGAAAATGCTTAATCAATTGGAAGCACTCCAGTAGAAGCTGTAGGTGCCTAATGCCAGTCATCATTGGTGCAAGTGACAGACTATGTCAAGGGCAGAAATTATGTAGAAACCACAACAAGGCAACATCAGTGGATGAGGACCCACTCTCCCATCCTTTAATTGCACAGCATGAATGTACAGCATGCTTGGCCACTTGCTGCTTAATTCAGCTGGCAGAAATACCACAAATGATGCCCTCCCTTAAGTGTTAATAATTATACTCTGCTGTGTTCATTTCTGCCCTTAGTCTAGCCAAACTTCATGCCTTTTACACACTTTTGGGGAGAAATAAAAATAAATATTGTTTTTATGTTGCTGGTAAATACATATCACAGACCTGTTTCCCATTTTTCTCATAAGCAGGAACCATGTTCAATGACCAGACCTCATAGAATTAACAAAAGCACAGTACTGTAATTTTGTATTGGTCTCCCAATACTGCTTGCCCTTGTAAATGTTAGCTACTTGCTCTTTCTTATAAAAATGATTATAATACTATTATAATTATTAGTTATAATAAATCACCATAAAAATTTTACATTGGCGTACACTTAGTAGATTTCTGCTATATGCCACAATATTTCTGCTCCACAGAATCATAAATAAATGTGTTAACTCTGATACTATAATGTGATAACTGTGGTTGCATGCTGATTTGATGTTGTCCATTGTATTAGTATTGTAATTTTTAGAGTAAAACAATAAAATTCTAGAATAGAACATTTGAAATAAACATTTCTGCTTTTCGGAAATTCTTGTGGTATTTGTTAATTTTGTCTGCTTTCCTAGATTTACTTTCAAATGATGAAGAAATGGTTGTTTACTTTTGTTTTAGTTCATAAAAGTCTTTAAATGACCTACTGGTCTTAATGAAATCATATACAATATCCCATTAATCTCCAAATAAAGAGTAAAGCATTTAAGATTTTCTTTGCACAACTCTTTAAAAGTCTATAAGATTTGCTTCTGTCCTCTATGACTAGTTCTGTTAGATCATTTAAAGGGAAAATAGTACACTTGGTCTTTTATACATAGCTTATCCATTACTCCAGTGTTAGATGAGACATAAATAGTCCAGTTCTCCCTTACAATGCTCTATATTGTATGCAATTAAGAAATTACTAGGAAATGCAATGGGTGGGGCAACTAAAATGAGGTGTTGAGATTGGACATGACTATGGGACTGACCATATTACAGAAGTATAAGTGTGTAAATATTACTTACAACCAGCTCTACAGTCAAAGGTATGTCACAATGGGTGCATCTACATGAGACATGTAGATGTGCATTAGCCTAATTTAATGTGAATTATGGGCATTCATTAGAAGTGTGCACCCTTAATGCACATTAAAAATGGTGAAATAAGGCTAATCACACCTAAATGTGATACCTGCAAATTTAGGTGCAATTAAAGTGCATTAACTTACGTGTAGATGTGACGCAGCACTAACTGTAATGCCTGGTCTGCCCAGCCACAAGGGGCACATAGAAGGGCTGTAGGGACTTGGCACTAACTTCAATGCCAAATGCACTAATTTAGTCCCAAGTCCTTGAATGTGTAGACACCTGCCAAAAAAATCATTTAATGCACATTAACTTTAGTCGTGCTTAAATGCACGCATAGATGCGCCCAATAAGTAATAGTAACTATTGCATAGGATACTTTGTACATTACATTCTGCTATCCACAAATATACCCACTTTACCAGATACCCACCTTCTCACATTGCTACTCATCTCAGGGAAATCAGAAGCAAGCTTCAAAGTGCTTCAAGATGTGTGTTTCTCTTTTCTACTATAGCCTCCATCTCTTTGGGTAGAAACCTAAATAGGCTCTTATGAGATTTTAATAGCATTAACTGTAAAGCCCAAAGCTTAGTGTGTGGTTGTTCTGCCTTGAATGTTTCAACTCTTGTGCCATACTAACTGGGGAAGACAAGATCAGACCCCAAATAACGGCTCTGCTAGTCTGTGTTGGATAAAGTGGAAGAAGGAGAAACCTGGCACATGTTCCAGCTGAACCTGGATAAAAGGGGCAGGCATTCTGATTTCTCAGGGGTTTTAGTTATCACTACAGCATTCTTAAGCAACTCACACTACACACCATCTACCAACAGAGTATAAGCAGTAAACATTACACTAGCATTTCAGTCTATCCTTGATGGTTGTGGCTTCCCATTAGCCAGAAATCCCTTGAACCAGCGGTTTCATGACACTGTCTACAACTGATTTGCTCAGTTGCCAAACCTCAAGCTTCAGGTTGAAGCCTCAAGGTAGCTATTACATAGACTTTGGGGTCATCTGATGCATCACAGGTATAGAAGTCAGCATCTCTCTCTGTGGAAGGAGGGGCATCCAAGTCTATAAAGAAACCAGGAGAATTTAAAACCAGCCTAATCAATTCAGCGACAATTAGTCTAACAACTCAGGGAGGATGGCATTCTCTGGTGAAGTCTGACTGGGGCAGTGGTGAAATGGTAACGTAATGGTGTACTGGATGCAGAGGTAGTAACAGTCTTGTTGTTGCACTCCATTGACTCAACTATTCCAGCTGAGACAGGTAACATCTAATCTGCAGCAGTAAAAGACCTGCTGTTGGAAAGCCAAAGGAGAGGAGAGAAGTAGCAAGGCACAGGCAGGGGCAGAATTTTTCTTCTCTTTCTTGTGGTGTGCAGGCTGTCCCTACAACGTGTGTTCAGCTGGAT
>NC_143403.1:19675000-19737500 GCF_052110815.1 Crocodylus siamensis
CAATTTTAAATAACTACTAACACAGAGAATAAAATTCCAGTGTTGCTTCTTGGCTCTAAACACAGGAAAAAACTTAAACAATTCAAGAAATGAAGTAGAACATTTTGGAGTTAAAGTTTCTAGGCCACTCAGAGACTCTACCTATCAGGTGCCACAGCTTTACTTCAACTGATTTAAATTGATGTTAGTTCAATTTCATTCAGAAAGCCCAACATTTCTCTTTTATATATATATCTATAGATAGATAGATAGATAGATATAAACATATCCTTAAAACACATATACATATATGAGTTTTAAGGATATGTTTTAAATATCCTCAAAACTTTTCTAAACAGCCCAACAAAGGTTCCTGTACAATTCAGCTAAATGATTTAAGGATCACTTACTTCAAATCCTTTTATAGCCATGGTCTTTATACTGAAACAAAGGTGACATTTTATATATGAAAAGAATAGCAGTTAGTTTTCTTTTCTTAAGGCTCAGAATTTTCAAAAGTAAAATTTGGAAAAAAATGATCTTCTCTAGTCGGACATATTTTCAATCCTCTTAAAACAATCTGAACAACTATATATAGTATGAAATTAGCTTTTGCCTGTTACCCTTCTTTCTACATAGAATTTTTTAATGTGTCTCACCAGCAATAAATTGTAAACGAGGCTATGACTCTAGGAGTAGACAGTGTGTTTCATGGGTATTTAAACAACAGCATTAAGTACTATAGGAATCTGTGGAATGTGGAGTGCAGATTTATGTGTCTTAACAATTTCTTTACTGGTTGGTAATAGGCAGCAAACTAACACTTTATTTTTGTATTAATTTGGCCTTAGAAGTAGAGTATACTGGTGCATGACAAGAACAACAAAAATAAACTGGCATATACTTAATAACTGTAACAGTGAATTGCCTCCAATACTAAAATATTTATCGAAACTGGAAAAAAAAAACTAAAAAGAATTACCCTCAACAGCCTGCTACCAGATCTTTAACAGTGGGCAATGTAATGCCTTAAGGTACCTCAAACTGTCTTTCATTTTCTAGACTTAATGGCTGATTGCAGAAATCAATGTTGCCATTAGTAACAGAGTATTTGTTATGGCATGATTTCCTCTGTTGTTAGGCTTGCAGAATGATTACAGTATTAGTGAGGTGCTTTCTTTATAAAGGGCTGAAGATATAACTTTCAATTTACTATCCATTAGTAAGTGACTTTGGAAATATAGATGAGGCCTGAAATCTTACCTGTTATTACTTGGAGATTTTATTTCAGCAGTCATAGGCTAGTAACTTTAAAAATTGTACCAGGAAGCTCAATATTTTATAGACATCTTCAGTGAAATATTATCTGCTTTGCTATTTTATACACAGCAAGTTAACATGACATACAATGCAATTAAAATGTTTCAGTTCAATTTCTCCTTTTCTTATACTCTCAGATACACATGGATTAAATGGACATCTGTATGCATGTTAAAATAAGCATATAAATTAAAAGGATGTCAGAAAAGTTAATATTTTAGAACTATTTTGCTGTAATCAGTACAGAATCTTGGAAATCTCAGCAAGCAGCTCAGCTAAATGATTCATTTGATAGGGGACAAGGAGGAGGATGCATCTCTCATGGGGCTGGTAGCCACACCACTTATTCAGCACACCTGCTTCAGCTGCCACTCAGAAAAGCAGCTTGCTTCACCCTTCCACTTGGAGGCAATGGAAGGGGTCTGGGAGAGCAGGAGACAGAGAGAGGGGGAGAGGGAGAGCGAGAACAAAGGGGAAAAAATGAACTTCAGAGCACTGGAAAAGGAGGGTCCCCAAAGGTGAAGGGGTCCCCATAGGTCAAAGCCCAGACATTTTGCACTGCTACCTGTAGCATGGCTGAGGCAATAGGCGAAAGGCCAGGAAAACTATCCTTGAGGGAAAAAAACATAAGTGCAATGAAAATTCAGTTTTAAAGTGTAGGGGAAAGTAAAAAAAGACCTAAGCACAATTAAAGGAGACTGCAGGCTGGAGTGTATAACACCAAGTCACTGCAACTGATAAGGAAATTGCACGTGGGAACCACCCACAAAAAGGGTATAACTTAGATTATTTAACATATAGCTTCTAGCTTCTCAGTCTACAGTAGTGAAGGATTAGTTAGCATACCTGAAGAGGAAGGTGAGGAAGGATGTGGGCTGTCCTCCTGAGCACTTCCTGTCTGTGAGAGACCCCCACCTACTCCACTTTCCTCAGTAATATTAGAAGACCCTGGTGTCGTCGACCTGCTGACAGACTGAGACTCTTGATCGCTTCCAGACCCACGTCGCTCCTCCAGGCTACCTTGAATGATATCCTCCTCTCCTTTCCTGTCTCTCTTGTGGACCCTGGAGTGAACAACAACTTGGTGGTATGTTCTAAAAACCCTTCCACAGTCAGGGCACTCAGTTGGCTTTTCTTTCACATTTCCATGACTTTGAATATTATAATCAAGTCCCTGGTTCAGCCCATGTGACAAAAAATCTCTACTGCCTTCTAAAGGGTCTAGTTTGTTTGGCAAGTCTCTCTGATTGCCCATTTTAGTGCTGTGAACCAAATCAGCAGGCATTTTCTGCTTAGAGCCATCTGCTCCTACTAACACATACTCCCGCTTCTCCTTATCAAACATAACTCCAGCATTTGCCAAAGTGTCTTCATGGCTGCGCTGTATCTGCTGCTCTTTAGACAAAAAGCCATGTTCCATGGCCATTCCCCTTGCCATAAGCTGCCAGGCTTGATAGCTGTTTACTGGATCCATCTCTGCAGCCTTGGCAGCAGCCTGTAACCTTTCTATACAGCTGGATTTCAGAGGAGGCACCAGATTGAGACAGCCCAATAAAGAATGTTTATCCCCTTCAGCAATACTGTGGCCAATGCCAGAAATGGGTGAAAGGAGTTTCCCCAGGACTTCTTTCTCTTTCATGGGCATATCTCCTTTGTTATAAATCTGGTTTTGTTCACTTAAACTTGCCTTGTCTGGAGGAAGAAAGCCACTTTGCAAACATGATAGGTATCTTGAATACAAGTTCGCATGAGCCTCCTGTGACATACTGCTGATGGATACAGGTACTTCTGGGTCACTAGGAGATTTGTTTTTTACAGATAATTTATTCAGATGGACTTTCATGTGATTTTTGAGAAACCAAGGCTCTTTGAAACGCCTCCCACAAATCTGACAGCAGTGTTCAAAGGAATCCTTGTGCTTTCTCATGTGACCTTTCAGGAACCAGGCTTGGCTAAAGACTTGGCCACATACCTCACAGCGAAACTCATTGGTAGACTGTTCACCATTCCCATTGGATCCCTGGCCTTGCGCCGACTCAGCAGTTATGTGAGCTTTCTCCACATGGCTAATCAACTCCTCCTCCTGTGAGGCAGCAAAGTCACACAGAGTGCACTTGTAAGGCTTGTGCAGGATCCTAATGTGTCTGTCCAGCTCTTCACGCTTCTTAAATTTGCCTTTGCAAAATGTACATCTGAACCCAGCAGTCTGAGCAACTACTTCTTCCTGGACACTGACTGGCTTTGGAGAGGGAACAGGGTTTGAAATATCAGGTGTGCTGTGATTAGCTGGCACAGACAGATTGCAGTTTGCAAGAGGCATTGGTTGTGAATGCTGCTGTGTTTTCACATCAGGTCGTGGCTGCAAAAGGCTGCTTTTCATCTGCTTGTCCCGCAGAATTGCTCTTTCTTCCAGCTCATGTAAAAGCCTGTTTTCTTCTCGGACTCTTCCACGGCCTTTACCGAGGTTCCCAAGTTTGTGAGTACGTAAGTGAATCTTCAGGTTGCCCTTCTGAGCTGCTCTATGGTCACAGTATGGACACTTAAATGGTTTCTCTCCAGTGTGAGTGCGCATATGGAGAGAGAGGATGCTATTAAAACGAAAACGTTTCCCACAGAGTGGACATGGGTACTTTCTGTTCTTTCTAGCATCATCCTCTATATCACTCATCTGAGACATGATCCCAAGGTTTTGTCCATTTAAGAACTGTTGCAGATCTACTCTCCCATTCAGACTGGTGTCCACATCTCTATTGAGCTGGTTTGCTAACAGAGCCATCTGACTGCTGATTGGCTGATTTGCTATGGACACATGACTTTTGTCTTCCAAGGGCACTGATGCCTTCTCTTCAGCATTCTGCCTGTTCTGAAGCTCTGGAAAGGCATGGCTGAGCTGTGAAGTTATCTGATGCAGCTTCTGACTCATTGAATACTGGCCATTAAGTATGGTGCTGTTGAGATGGGCATCAGCTTCTGGTACAGCTGAAGAAACACCAAGGCACAAACTAGCTTCCTCCATCTCTGAAAATAAGAAAATATTTTAGCTTTGTACTATAATAGTTATAAGCAGTGAATTAACTATATCCACTGGCATAACATTTGCATTTTATGTTTTACCTACACATAATAATGCAAAGGAATTAGAGGAGAAAACAGTAAAAAGTATATTATATGCCAATTATACTATACTACTGTCATCGTATTTGTGCCTTCATCATACTGTATGTTTACAGATAGCTTTTCATTAATACTTTAAAAAATTAGCACGTTACAAATTTCAGAATTTTATCATTATAGAGGTAGCATAAGCTTTCAACTTCTTTTTTTCCTGTGATATTGCACCTGTTTACATTTTAAATCTATAGAAAAAGAAATGTTATGCATCTCTTCCAATTCCATTAAAAGAAAGCAAACAAAAAACAAAAATAGACTCCATTTATAACTTTCAGTTCCATTAACCATATTCAATATATTACACGTTCCACAATGAGAAAGATAGTTTTATGATTTGACAAAAAAAAACAAAAACGATAGCATGATATTTACTGGTATACAATAAAACAAGATAATGTTTTGGGAAAAAATAAAGTAAAGGACAAGCTTTAGAACAATAAAAGGGATTTTGCTTTAGTCAACAAAAAGTGCAGTAATATCTCATTAAGCTGATTAGTATGCTGCTTAGAAACAGTACTAGGTGCTGTAACACATGATTATAATCATAAAAATCCTTCAGTGTTTGCAAGTAAGCATTAACGAGGTATATTAAATTTTAAGGAGACTGCGACTAGCAGCTTTGTAAACCTCTGAGATTAAGATTTAACCCTTCTGTTACAAAACATTGTTATTTTGTCATTTTTGAAACTGTGCCCATCAAAATATGCATACATTATCTTCTGCCAAGTCTTTAAATTCATCACTGAGAACCTTCACATTTCAGTACTTATAAAACTTGCAAGATTATAGAGAAATATCTGTCCTCCAATGGCTGAGATATGTGATTTAAGAGACTTTGATTTGTTTTAAAGAGCTCTCTTATGGAACTAGATAAAACCAATTAAAATCCAGGGAAGGTGCTATAGGAAGCCTCAACGAATTTAAGAATTTTAATAACTTTCCCAATATACAGTAATGAGTACAAATTGTACCTACAGTATGTGTATTGCAGAAAATTAGAACTCAAAGCTGTTTGTTAAACACAAGTGCTCAGTGCTGGTCTGCATAATTGTCCATAATAATCTTCTATCCTTGCCATTTCCTCTAGTCTATTCAGGAATAATGCATCTATAAAATTTTATTTAAAACAAAAAAAAAGTTTTACATTAATGATTTTCAACTAATATGAAGTTGTAAGGTCAGTTGGAAACATAATGAAGATCTTTCTTGTTTAGGGATATAATTTGACATTTTCTCCAATATGAAATTATGAGATCCTTAATTTATTTCCAAAAAGCAAATTAAACTTATTCCCAACAAAGGAAATTAATCCATTATTTTTTGGAAAAAGAAATACACTCACCAGGCTTGCAACAAAAGCAGCACACTTAGATGGAGGTGAAGAAAAAACGTTATTTTACTTTATAGTGGCCTCTTGTCAGAAAATCTGGGCCCCAGATCTGGAAAATACTTAAAATGTAACTGTGTTGATGGAAACAGTCCCATAGACTTCAATGGGACCACTCTTACGAGCGAAGTTACATACATGTTTAAGTATTTTCAGGATTGGGGCCTAAGAGAAGCATGGGTGGTCTCCATTGGGAGACCTGTTTAGTTTAGTTTGACAGGAAGATTGATGCTGTGATGTGATGCAGATTTTGTAAGAGAAAGGGGGGAACATATATATGCACATATGTATGTATGCATTACAGATGAACCAAGATGAACCTAAGCCACAACGTTTGTTTGAATACAGTTCAGAACTTTCCAAATTTGAATGGGTTCAGATTCAAGACTTGTATTTGGATATATTTTCTAATTTAGGTTCCATATTACTTATAAATGACACAAACATATGTACATAAAAAATATTTAGCACCTATGCTCTTGTCACTAGTGCTTTACATTCAAACAACTGTGAGTTTCAGAAAACTAAGATTAATTCAAGAGTTCAGCCAGGTTTTCAGAGTAAATTAATGGAATTCCCTGCCCTTTGCTAGATTCAGTATACTGGATCACTCCCGTACAAGAAACAAATAGATGCAAGTTTGGTTTAAATGTATTTTTTAATCACTTGAAACTTCATGGAGCATAGCACTTGTTAAGGCTGCCTGTCAATTAAACCTGATTTGACCTCATCTATCTAATTTCTTCAAATAAGCCATCTTCTGCTTCCTCAAATTTCTTGTTTTTGTTTCTAGCTGAGGGTGTTTTTGACTTCATGAGCCAAGGCTTTTAGAAATACAGGAATTTGAAAATTCAGGGTAAGCATATTAAGTACCTATAGATATTAGTTTTGTAAGAGTCTTCTTAGACGATCATTTTTCTACAACAGCTTGATATATACACTCCAAATTTGATTTATTCAATTGACCTCAATGGGAACTGGTGCCTTTAAGTGGCAGCAAAGCTGGGGTGGTTAATTTTAGCATTTTATGCTCTATCAAAGTTTGAAAACTCTGTCAGTTCCCAGTGGAGTTCATTAATTCTGATGGTTAACCCTAAGCATCAGTTCTAATTTCAGTTGTTGAGTTTGGTTTTATATTTAAGTTTTAAGTTATTTTGTAGCTTTTTCTTTCACAGAGAGTCTTATAAAAACTGGTAACAGTTACAGCTGTAAAGCTGAAAGTCTGTTAGTGATTTTTCCTTCCAACAGTTGTCCTACTCTTATCAACAGGACATATTAATCTCTTCAACTCTCTAAAACAGTCAGCCGTTCTATTCCATGTTCCTGGCTCCTGGTTGCTGATCTATTCATATACTTTATATACTTCCCACCAATTCCTGTGTGCTCTTTGGTATTTTTGGTCTTACAAGTGATTATATGTAAAATTCAGGGGATCTTGTTTAATTCTGTTTTCATTTTTAAGACATTAACTTCATGTTTCTCAATATCTCAGAAACCAACTGAAAGTAACTACATATTTAAATCATGCCATGGATTTTAGAACCCGACTTGCGATTTTTTTACTGGGAAATGCTGCAGGTATGAGTGAATTTTTGTCCCATCCTGTTGCATATAAAATACATAGTCTCATGAGATGGCTACTCTTCAATTCTGAAGCTCTCAAACTAGGATTACTTTACACAGGCTGCAAAACCTGACCATGCAGAAGGTCCCAAGAGGAAAACCAGACCTATACCTTCTCTGGGGAGCAGAGGGAGTTAATTCTGTTGCTCCCCTAACCAGAAGTGCACAGAAAGGTCACAGAAAAGGTACAGTAGCCAAAATGCCATTCTGGTTATTTTATTTTAGCCAAGAAAATGAAGAAAAGTGGCAGAGCAGCAGAAGAAACTGATTTGTGTACAGAATATAAATTACACCTTCCTGGTTCAAGTTAACTCACAGTCCCCCGACATCCCAGGATGCTTTACAGCACTGGGCTGAGCTGTGCTGTCTGCTCCAGCAGAACAGAGTTGGCCCTGCCCCCTGCTCCCTAGTTGGAGCACTGTCACCCTCCCCTATCCCAACAGCACAGGACCCCCTCCCTTCCCTTCACCTCAGTGTGCCAGCTGCTGGAGCAGTGAGCAGAGCAAAGACAGGCAGGGGCTGCTGTGTTCCTGCCAAGCAGATCCCTGCTGGGGTCCTGGGCTGGTGGGAGAAGGGATTTAAACCACACTCCCCTTCCCTCCCTTCCCTTCCTCTCTCCTCCCCTCCGCCTCAGCATGCTGGCCTGGGGTCAAGATCTGGCCATGCCTCCCCTCCTCTGCTCCAGTGGGGAGCAGAGGAAAAGCCTAGCAGCGGCTGCTTTCCCCATCCCCCTCCAAGGTCCCCCAGGGGTCTGGCCACACCACCCTCAGCTTGATCAGGGAGGGGCAAAAAGCCTGGAGCGTTTCTCTCCCATCTTCCCCGTAACCTTCCAGCCACTGCAGAAGGGAAAGGAAGGATCATTTGGGCACCCCCCAGCTTGTAAACTGAGCCATGGCATGCATGTGGCTGCATTTCTGGAATCAAAAGTGAATGTCTATTCACTTGCTTCTCAGTCCAATCTATGCAGTTTAGCCTAACCTGCAGAGACTGAACTGATTCAGGCTTGGGCTTTTTTACTGTCTGTACTTAGCCAAGAGGATAATCTCTGAGTCACCACATAGAATCACAGAAAAGTGGGGCTGAAAAGGACCCCCAGAGGTCCTCTACTTGAACCCACTGTTTGACCCTGCCTTGGTGAGATCATCCCTATCCTAACCATCACATACAAGTCCTTATCTAACCTAAGGGAAGGAGCAGAGGCTCTGTCATGGAAAGAGCCACAGGGTTTTTTTGAATAACAATAAAGTACCTTCTGTAGTTGACAGACAGACCATATTTGGCAATGCCAACTCTATCCAGAAACTCAGATTTGCCACTGTTGAAGCCAGCTTGGCAATGAGAAGACAGTCCAGCTCTCAGGCCATTTTCAACCAAGTCCACAGGAAAACAGTTCCAACTTTGCTGATTTCCTTAATTCTTTTCACCTCCCTTTAACTGCCTTCACTACTGTTTAGTTTCTCAGTGTTGATGATCCAGCTACTGAAACCATTTAGGCTGGTATAGTCCCAACTAAATCTGTGTCAGGGCACTTGCTCACAGTGCCCGGATACTGCTGCAAACTGTAAAATCCCCTGCTATTGAATCTACACTTCTTCCCTTGCCTCTGTACCTCCTCTGATAGCAGATACCATTTAATTCCTTCAGTACTACTGTGCACTTCTCTTCTTGCCATTCATTCTCATGTTGGTACAACCCTTTCTGTAAGAGATCTCATTTTTAGATAGTTTCCTTCATCTTCCTTTCATTCAAAGCCTGAAGAACATGGAAAGTCTTATTAACTGATATCTAAAGTTTATAAAATAATAGGCTTTTTCATATCAATATTTTAAAATACTTAACACCCCCTTGCCTCCCAGAAAAAGGAAATTCTTGGACAGTATTTAGAATCTTATATGTGCTTTTTAAAATTATGTGAAAGGCAGGGATTATATAACTAAAATTTAGAACACAACTGTAATTTTTTGATCCTGCATCAACAGCTTTCTCAGCAATTTACCAGAAATCTGCTGTTCCTGATCAGATGTTTTCAGTGGTCATCACAAACCCTTACACTTCTTATGTAAACTAGACCCTCTCACAATTCACCTGTCAATTCAGATCAAAAAATCTCATCTTATATCTGCAAGTAATATGAAAAAACCATCCTTCTTCATCTGTCATTCTATCACGAGTAAAAGAACACAAAGTAATTAATATCATATCCCTACAAAATGGCTTGGGTTTTGTGTAGCTAAGGCACCATCACCTCCTTTATTCCCCATTGCAGTCCCAAAGGTCAGTTCTTGTCAGTCAAGAACTGACCTTTGGGACTGCAAGTACCATCTATGCACTAAGTTCCCTTCATCAAAACATGTGGGGGCTCATTCTCAGTAATCACTGCTCAGATTTTGAACCTCCTCCCCTTCCTCCACAGCACAAGCAGGGACATCTTTTGGAAGTGGTGGAGGACCTTTTTATTTTGGCAGGCTTGTAGAAGGCAGCGTTAAATTTTGATGCATTTTCTGGGAAACTGTTTTATTGCTGTTACATTATCTGCTTTATGTCTTTTTATTGTGATCCTTATGACCCTGAGCCTTATAGGGGAGGGCAGCATAGAAATCAAACAAACAAACAAATAGAAAAAGTAGCAAATCCATTCTCTCTAGAAACTGCCCTAATATACAAGATTACCCCCCTCATTCATTTCACATACATTGAATGAATCTGTAAGTGTGAGTGCAATGTAAGTGTAAATTGCAGATTATATTACTAATATGTCAGTGGTATAATCGGAAAAACATACTAATTAGGGCTTACTGAAAACAAATCACATCAAAATGTTTTTGACAGAAAGCGAGTTAAATTCTTCAAAAAATTCTGTGCCTCGCACATAAATTCTGTACGTGTAATTTTTCAACTTGTTAAAAAGCCAAATACCAAAAAGGTCTGAAAATGTCAATGTGAAAACACCACTGTTGTATCTCAAAGGATCTGTCATTCAGGAGGCTCACATCCCATTCTTCTTCCTGGGGAAGGTTCTGCAGCCTGACCCACATCTCTCCTGATGTACAATGGCAATAGGGCAAATCTCCATCAATGGGGGCTGGGGGGAAAAGTTGTGCAGTATCATAACAGATACATATCCTGAAAAACAGAGATATGAAACATGCGCCTCACTCAACATTTTGAGTTTTGGGCTCAAAGATTTTGACTGATTTTTTTTTTTTCTGAAAAGTCAAAGTTTTCCACAGCGAGGAAAAAAAAACTTCCATTCCAATGCTAAGCCATTTGTGTAATGTGATATTGCCATTTGTGAACAAGATATGAAAATATTCCAACATCTGTATTTCATCCCTCATACCATCATAGGAAATGAAAGTGAGCTCCCTACTTCTGGAACACAAATTCTCACTCATAGGCCTATGCCAAGCAACACCAAGGACTTTCCAGCATGCACAACAAGTACCACATATGACAAAGCAGGGCTGAGCCCTGCACAAGAAGCAATGAAGTTATGAGATAACATGGGTTTTCTACATGTAGTGTACACACAGTGATTTCTTACTTCCATGACGAGACAACTCCTGGCTTATACAATTCACTTCAAGATATATGCACCAGCAAAATCTTCTCTCATCGTTCTCATAAAAATCCAGTGAGCCATTCAATTGCCTTTGATGGTACTAATAGTTATTTTGATTTCACTCAAATTTTTGCCCTCAAGACTATTTCCCATGATATCAATAACTAAAGTTCTGACTTCAGCAATTTCAATAGAATATACAGATTTTATTTGAGTATATGAAATGGATTAATGGAATTTATAATATTATGATGCCAGAAGTGGCTATCATCACAGACAACATTAATTTAACATGAAAAGCTTGAATTCCTCCTGCTAAAATCAGGGAAAACAACAGATAATAAATGGGTTTAAAACATTCTAAGTCAACAGAATGCACTACATTCACACCAGTTCATTCCTATTGGACAGTGAACACCTACATTTCCTTTTTCACTACAGTACAGAAAATAGGACTTTAAAAACATTGCTGTGTTGTTACTGTATCTCAGATAAGACTAGTTAAAAGATTCACAGCTCAGTAAGCAAATTAATGCTTTACATGCTCATGTGTTCCAATAACATACTCTTTTAGGCCCTCATTCTGGATGTAGTTACAGTTGTGAGTC
Source organism: Crocodylus siamensis (assembly GCF_052110815.1). Classification (NCBI taxonomy): domain Eukaryota; kingdom Metazoa; phylum Chordata; order Crocodylia; family Crocodylidae; genus Crocodylus; species Crocodylus siamensis. The sequence continues at coordinate 19,686,651 of NC_143403.1, forward strand.
CATTTGCTCAGATACAGACACACTTTCAGGATTTAACTCTCAGCATTAACCTGCCCACTAGAAATATTCTTGTGTATCTATATTACCAGTTGGTCGATTGATGAATCCTGGATGTGCAAGTACAGGTTGTTTCACTCTCAGTGACTTGTAAACAGGTATCAATGAGGAACTCTGGAATATGTACTGAATTTTTATTAAATGTTGTCCTTATTATTGTAGCTGAAAGTGTTTAACTAAGGTTGTTATAAGCATAATACACTCCTGTTAAGAAATACAGAACACCAGACTACTGAACCTTTTCAGGGTCATTAAACAGCTGTAAACATTATTACAAAAATAAACCAGAGATTTCATGCTTACATTTTAGCCCAGAGCTTGGTGTGCTGAGCAAGTACATTTTTTTCATCTCTTACAATCAACGCTGGTGACATTTGGGCATCCAAACAAATTACATCACAAATATTACCGAGGTGGGTAGGATACTGAGTGGTTTATTTGTCAGATGATTAATATATAAACTGTAGGGCAGTATGGTTGACCTATTCTTCTTTGCCATATATGCAGTCAATACTAAAAGACATAACTTGAAATAGTTAAATTTTAACATGAATGTATATGATGTGGGGTTCATTTATATTTAATATGATCGTTATGGTACTATCCAATCTGATAGAATGTAATAAACATAAGGCCATATTCTCATTGCATTTATTCTAGTGTAAAATTAGAATAACTTCATTTACTCCATTGGTGTAAGTGGGAATCTGATCCTTGATCCTTAAAGATTATTTCTAATAGGCTAGGATTAAGAAATATACATTATGTGAGAGATGGGAAAGAAATGGAAACCAATCTCAAAAGTCTCTGAGATTGATATTAGCCTTCCAATACTTAACAGTCAAGAGAAGACAATATCTGGCAAAACTACAGATCAAATTGTAATACTGATATTAAGCAAATTCTTCATTACTTTTAATAGGAAATTCTATTGAAATGATTGCATGATAAACCCCTCTGTTTTCAGTGTAGTTTTCATACCTTAAAAAGGTTAGAATAAGGACTTTCAAAACTACCTTAAAATCAATTAATTAACAAAATAGAAAACATTGATTAGTTTATGTTGCTTTCATTTTCCACTGGGAAAGTCATTTGGTTTCTAAAATACTGTAGGATACTCTCTCTCTAGCTTGCATGTCATTTTGAACCTTCACTGGTGAGTAAAAGATAAGCCGTAAAAATAATCTTTATTTTGTAGCCCCTGTGAAGTGAAAGACTAAAAGCCATTTGAAAATGCAGTCTACAAACTACAGTGACTCATGAGACTTTGAGAAGAGGAGAAGCATTTATAAATCTCACTCAAGATTAAAATAGAAAGATTAAAAGAATGCAGACAAGCTGTTTACTTTATTGCTACTTCACATGTGACTTAAAATCTCTTTTTGTCATATATTTATTCTATTTTATTATCAGTATATTTAAAAAGTGGGATCTAAACAAGTGAGAGATAGAAACGGTGCTGAAAGTTCAATAGCTCAACCACATTTTTAGAAATCCTGTTGTAATTTTCCATCTCAGGCACTAGATACATCAACGATTATTATTTTTAAACTTAGAAGAAGACGTTCTTATTTTTTTTTAAATCTCAATTGATGACAAGACCGAAATAATAGGGCATTCAAGATTCCAATTTGAATCTCAGTATTTGGAATCCTCAATGATCCTGAAGTTTCTGTTATTTTGGAACCAGTAGTCTTTTTTTGTATAAACGTTTTAACTTTTACTTAATTCAGAAAGTGAAAGATTGTTTTTATTTTCTCTAGGTTGAATGATTTTCTGCAGCATATATCTAATAATTCACTTGAATTGATTTATCTAAATAGTGTCCACCTCAAATAGAAAAGCCTTAAAATTAAACTTTTAATAATCCCACTTTAATCTTACATTGTAAAAATAAAAATCCCAATACTTTTTGAAAATTTTATCAATTTTTTTTCCTTCACTGTTTTTCAGACATTTTGCAACTAGAGGAGTTTGGTGTTTTGAATGTTCTATTATCATCTGAGGACATTATGCTAAAATGATTCCGAAAGAGGAGTTGTGACACAAATCAATTATATTTTTTTAACATTATATATATTACAGACCCTATTAATCCTCCACCCCTGACACAAGCAAACTGCAAATGAAGGCACAGGTAGTTTTGACTAGGTCAAGACAGTAGGATCAGACCCCATGTACTTATAAGGATGATAAGGGATAAGACCACAGAACTCAGTTCACCTACATTTAGAAACAATTTAAATCCAAGAGCCACTGACTGCAGTCCTATGTTGATCATTTTATTTCCATTTCAGAGGGGTTTAGAATTTGATCTTGTGCAAAACTAAATACAATGTAAAATGCACATATGCAACAAAGATCAAAGCATGAATGACTGTGAAATATTCATACAAGACAGCCCAGTGAGATTTTGTTCACAGGGGCACCTGTCAGGAGCATAAGCTTGGATAGAAATCATCAAATAAGTACACAAAATCATTACTAAAATCCAGGCATACAATCAGATAGTCAGTTGTCTGAAACTACTGGATTGTAGCCAACATACTGGCTCAACAGACTAATGCTTTGGTCTTTTCAGCTCCTCAGGGCCCTAGTTCAGTTCCTCCTGCTACTGGTCAGGTCAACTGTCTGTACCTGGTGTTGACTTTCTTGGCATTTAATGCTAGGAGTGAAGCAAAAAAAGCCTGAGTCCATCAGTTCCCTTTGACCTGAGCTGCAGAAACATCTGCTGGTTGAGTCATGAGCTGCTTGTTGGCCAAGTTTAACAGTAACCGATCCTGTTGTGGATCAGCTCTCTCAGCAGTAGGTGTCACTGCAATAAATAGATGGATTTCTAGGGACCTAGATACACATTCCCAATGAAAATGCATAAACAGAATATCTCTGAGCAAATGAGGTGTTTCAAAATAGGTGAATTATCCAATGAGATGATCATTTTTTCCCTCTGTATGTGAAAAGCAGAAACATTTGTTTCTGGACAAAGAAAACTGCAGAAGTGGGATTGCCAGCAAAAAAAAAAGAAGTCATTTTGCCCTTTAGTCTTGTGTCACAAAGATCCTTTAATTCACATTAATCACCTCCCTGCAATCCCAGTTCTATTAAGAAAAGGACTGTTATAGTTAAACCTTTTTGAAAACTCTCTCTAACAAATTAAGCAATTTTCTCTAGTGGAACAAAAGACCTAGTTATATTGAAAGACACTATACGCTCAACTGTAGTTTTAGGACTTAGCAAAGATCACAAGGTTAGCCTATTTTATAACAAATTAAAGAGTACATAAATCTATATGAAGAACAAGGAAAAAAATACTTAAAATGGCTCCAGGAAAAAAACAAACAAAAATGACTGCTCATTTATAGATTTAATTAATACTAGCACATATTTTGAAAAAGCTGCAACCAATTTATGTTTGAAACAGAAAGTGTTGCATGCCAAATAATGCCACAAACTCATCTGAGGCCACACACTATTTTGTGCTGTTACAATAAAATGGTTTGTGGGGTTATTGAGGATGTTTGGTTTAATCAACCCAGCAACAATATGCCTAAAAAGCAAGTATTTTAATATTGGTTTAAAAAGACAAGGAAGTCTTAATTCATTTATGCACATGTCTAATACATTATGTCAGGTTATATGATGAGATACATACAGAAAAATGCGTAAGCAACAGTGCCTCATGAATTTACAGAAACATCTTTCCCAAAGTGGCTGCTTTCTCATGTAGAAGCTACAGCTTATTCCTAGGCAGCTATCTTTATGGGAATAAAGTAATCTCCAAGCATTCACCGTCCATTTATAATACTCACATTACCCAAATACACAACTTTGACAATGTATTTCTGGCTCCCAAAATAGCCATAAAGATTTTGAAACAGGATTCAATCAAAAGGCTCCTGCATAGATGTTACATCATAGGAACTCCCACCACAACAACTGAAATGCTATGTGAACTGTGAAGCACCTCTTTCCCCTTCTGTCAGAATCTACACCTACATCAGACTGATCAATATGTATTGCAGAGACGTCATCAGAAATTGTCAGGGGACTCAACGTTCCATATGTAAGATTATGTTTTTCTTTGCCTGCATAACTGGTATCATCCTGGTCTAAGTGTTTAATTCAAGAGACCACAGAGGGCCAAATTTGTAGTCAATCTACTGAATGCTCATTAGAAAAGCTGCACCTAAGCACCCTTTCCCCAAACTAAAGCCTGTTCATCCACATACCCGTACGCCATAGAAAGTTTCTTGCCACCTCCACCTTTGCAACCCAGTTTATATAACTACTTTTTGTACACAGAGGGCACATCCATATGAGATGCCTAATTGCAAGGGAGTCTAATTTAAATAAGCATGCACGTCTACATGTGCGCATGTGTGCTGCATAATAAAATGTAGGTAGCAAATTTATGTTAGATTAGTTACTGCACAGTTACACACATGCAGATACGACCCAGGACCAACTTTGCTCCTGGGTCAGCCCTACCACAAGGCCCCAGCCTAAGGCTAGCCCCTATGACAGCCTCTATGACAGCCTCATGCTTTAAAAGCCTGCAGACATTTTGAGCCCTGGGGCACACATGCAGGGAGTCTGAGGGTACTCCAGGCTCTGTGTCCCCCTGGCCAGGCCACAGCCTTGCTGTTCCAGCCTGCTTGCCTGCCAGGGTTGCACTATTGAGGTCCACAGGGTGCTACAGGCTGCTGCAGCTTCTGACCAGGCCCGTCACCCCACCAGGTAGAGCTGCAGGCAGCTTCTTGCTGGCAGGGCCAGTTCCACCTGCCAGCAGTGGATCCCCAGCAGCCTGCCTGCAGCCTGCAGGTATTGTAGATCACTGCCTCTTCCATGCAACTTCCAGTCCTATGCCATGCACCTGCATTGGGTGCTGCAGGCAGCTGCCCAGGCCCAGAGAGACGGCGCAGGATCCCTAATGGCATCCTCTTCACACAGACCCGTGCCCACACCTGTGCCTTCCCCCTGGTCCAAGGAGGAGACTGGTGACCTTGTGGTCCTATGGGGCAAGGCAGAGGTGCAGCGCCAGTTCAAGCAGGGTGGGCGGTGCAACACCCACATCTATGAGGTGCTATCAGGCTGGATGAAGGAGTGTGACTACAATTGGTCATTGCAGCAGTGCTACATAAAGTTCAAGGCCTTGTGGGCACAGTGGGTCACTGTAACTGACCACAGTTGTTGGTCCACAGTGCCCATAAGCCTATGCAGCAACTGGATGCCATCTATGTGCCCTGGGACCCAGGCCAAAGCCATGCTGTCTATAGCAGCATGGTTGGCCTGCCTGAATCCCTGCCCCAGCCTGGCACCCCCAGTGTCATGTCACTGGAGAAGGGCCTCTCAGGTGTGCAACTTGTCCCATTGAGCTCCCCAGCTGCAGTCTCCACCAGTGGCTTGGAGAGACTGGGCCAGTGCCTGCCTCAAAAGCTCCGCAGCCCTAGGGCCAACCATGAGGTGCAGCCCGCCATGACACAAATGGCCATCAGCAGTGCCAGCTCCTCTCTGGGCTGGGGGACTCCCAGCCAGGCCCCCGCACGCTGTGCCCCACCATCCAAGGACACCACCCAGAACTGCATGCCATTGCTGCCAGCCGGGACCGAGTGGAGCCACCAGCCACACCATCCCCAACTACATGATAAGATCTGCACTGGGGGAGTGGGGAGAGCCCTCCACGCCTCTGCCCCCCTGGCCCAGCTCCACTCCCCTGGCCCCAGGTTCCTCCCCACAGCATGCATAGAGCTGGGAGATAGTGCCAAACTTTACTGAGCAGACTGTGCCCCTGCAATTAGGTGGGCACAGGCCTCTCACACACCAAGCAATGTGCTGATCCCGGCAGTAATGTCCTTCTTTTCTGTGGGGGCCAGGGATCTGTAACACAGCCACATACAGCTCTCCAGGTAGTGGCAGAGGTTGTGGGGCAGCTCAGGCTTGCTCCCCCATGCCATCATAGCTCAAGGCCCTGTACTATGGGCAGAAGGCATAAATGGTTGGGCACCCCTCAGTCCATGCAAACAGCTCCTCATGCACTGCCCGCCCTGGGGAACATCCCTGGAAAGGACCCCTGTAGGGAGGGCAGTTCCTCATCCCAGTCATCCAGAAGCCCCATGCCCAAGTCCAGGCACAATGGGCTGGGTGGCAGCACAGGACAGTGACTAACCTGCAACAAGAGGGAGGGAGTGGGATCTGGAACCACAGCAGCAGGTGCTGTGAGAAGCCTAGCCTGTCCCAGCCTGAGAATGGGGCAGGGGAGGCAGACTGCCTGCAGCCAGCACGGAGCAACCCGGCAGCCCCAGGGGAGTAAGCAACAGGGGGCTTGGCCAGCAGCTGCCTGGGCCTGGGCTTAGGCCTGCCCAGCTGACTTACCTGTGCATGCCCGACCCCCGATCCGAGGCCATTCTGTCCTTCTACGGAGTATCTTACCTGAGAGATGTTGCAAACTCTCACAAACAGCTTTTGTCTCATGGCTCTGAAAATCCTGCAGCTGCATGCAACGGAGAAGCTGCCCTTAGCAGTTGCCACCACCAATAGCCAGGGTCCTGCAAATGTGCCGGCTCTGCCAGAGGCAGATACAGGACTAAAGCCATCCTCCTGTAGTGGGCCAGTGGCAGCATCAGAGGACTGGCTGGAAGACTCAGAGGCCTGGTGGGTGGAAGACATCACCCATGAGGATATACAGGACCAGGCAGACCAGGAGTTCTGAGCACAGCTCCTGGCCTTGGTGTGCAAGCAGCCTGACCTGCTGCGGGAGCAGAATGCTATCCTGGCCTGGGCAGTGCAGACCACGGATGATGACTGGACACTGTTCTGGCCCTGGCAGTCACCTTCATGCTGCATGCTGCCTGGCCCCTGACCCTAGCCCTGCCTGACCCTTGACAGCCACCCACCACTGCCATCCATGGGCCTGTGAGGATGTTCTGCACTGCCTCCAGCAGCCAGAAGCCCCTGCCCTGGCCTGCACCCCAGGTCCAGTGCCATCCAGTCCCCCCACCTGGGCCCAGCCCCCCTGCTTACCCCAGGTCCATGTGGACACAGAGCCAAAGCTGCCTGCAGTGGTGCGAGGACTGCATGCTGGCCCTCCTGGTCCTTGCCACTGGCTACTACAGGGGGAGCTGTGTGCACCAGGGTCTCAGCAGCTGTTGCCACCCTTGGGCAAGTCCCCCACCTGCTGCACTCATTGTGGCATCCATACCCACATGGGAACAGCCAGAGGTTAGGGTTCTGGCTGCCTTCACCTGGGGTACCGGCTGCTCTGCCCCCTAGGCATCACCACCCTATAGCCCCCAACCCTGGGATGGCCCACAAAGAACACTGTAAACAGTTTTCAGGGAGAAGAAGGCTTTTTATTGTTGTTTGGTGTGTTGGGTTGAAGGAAGGGTTCTGTCTGCTGAGGGGGGAAAGGGGATCTGCTTTTTGGGTAGGGAAGGGGGAGTGGTGCTCTGATTGATGTGAAGGAAATAAAAACTTGTTTTTCTGAGATGTGGTGCTGGAGGTGGGGTTGGGGAGTCCATAGGTAGCAGTGCAGGAGGGGTTGGGGAGTCCATGGGTAGCAGTGCAGGTGAGCTGAAGCAGGGAGTGTAGGAGAAGATGGTCAACTAGGGCCTCCCACACCCAGTGCCTTGACCCCTGCTGGCACGTGCATGGCTCTCTGGGGGCCTCGGTGTGGGTGCCATCGCAAGTGGTGCTCCCACTGCCAGGAGTACTCCATGCATTGTACCTCCTCCACCAAGACCTGATGGAAGAGCTTCCCCCAGGCCTCGCAGATGTTATGCAGCACATAGGCTGCGATGATGACCTTGGTAGGTTGTCCTTGGGAACCTTGAGGTGGCGGGTCAAGGAGCACCTGAAGATGCACTGCACCAGGGTGCAAGTCTGGGCCAGGCAGCAGTTGAAGTGGGCCAGGTGGCCAGCGTAGGGCCACATGAGCCAGGGCAGAAGCAGGTAGGCAAGGTCCCCAGTGAAGAGGGGTGGGAAGCCACGGTGCCCAGTTTTAGGTCTGGCACTCCTGGCACAAAGTGGCCACTCTCCACCAGGTCCAGGAAACCAGAGTTCCAGAAGATGAAAGTATCATGGGCACTGCCCACCCAGCCAGTGCTCACATGTTTGTAAGCTCCATGGTGGTCCATGATGGCCAGGAGCATCACAGAGTGAAAGCTTCTCTGGCTATAGTAGAGGCAGTATCTGGGGGGCAGGCAGGTGATGGAGATGTGGGTCCCATCCAGGGCCCTGATGCATTAAGGGAATCCCAGGGCATGGAATCCTGCCACCACCACCAGGAGGGTGCCACATACCTCCAGGATGACCTCCCCAGCAGTGGCCTTGTCCATACAAAACAGGTGGCTGACCTATCACAGTCTGGTGGGTGTGGCCAGTTAGAGCAGGGCAAGGGCCAGGCAGGTGTCCACAGGGAGGACTGGCAACATCGTAATGTCTTGGTGCTCCAGTTCTGGCCAAAGCTTCCCCATGAGGTCCCAGAAGGTGGCCTGGGTCATATGGACTGCCTCCAGCCACTGCTTATTGTCCCAGGTGTGCTGGACAATGTTCCGGCACCAGTCCTGGCTGGCCTGGTGGGCCCAGGAGTGGAATGGAGGCCCTGGCAGTGGCATCCAGAAGCCTTTTATCGGTATCCCTGCTAGTGGCAGCTGCACAGCAGCAGCTCTGGGATGGCATTCTACAGGCAGGCAGGCAGTCACTGCATGGGGTGGGGAGTCACTGCACAGATGGACCAGGAGCTGAGTGGGCCCAGATGGCCATAAGCCAGGGAGCAGTCAGTGTAGCAGGGCCTGCAGGGAGCAGTCAGCAGGGGCAGGAGCTGAAGCAGCTATAGCATGGGGAGGCAGAGCTGCTGTGTGCTGTCCCTGTGCTAGGCATGCTGCTCCTGGGCAGGGAAGTGGCTGGCCAGGAAGCAGGGAGCAGGGCTAGCTTTTGAAGAGAACTGCTGGCTGCTGGCAGTTACAGCTGGAGCCTGGAACTCCCCCACCCCACCCCCAATGGCAACAGGGGGCTATTGCAGGGCTGCAAGAAGTTTGGTGCTAAGAGCAGCAAATCTGCTGCTTATTCCCTGAATGTGTAGATGCTTGCCCAGGAGCACTTAATCCACAGAAGTTTGCTCCTGAGTAAATTGAGCCCTGATCAAATGTACATGTAGACAAACCTAGAGAAAACTGGGTATTTGGCAGAGTGAAAATGTTTATGAATTTTCTGTTAGAAAACCAAATGTGTAAATGAAACTTTTCATACAAGATCCTTCTAGCATTCTGATACAAAATTTTGAGTACTACTATGACTTCTCTTTTTTTCTTCTTTTCTGACATAAAGCTCACAACTTATGCCTGAAACTGATAAAAATAGATTACTTTTTAAAACTGTCATTGAAATATTCTACAGTTAGGAAAGATATTCTCACATAGACCTAATATTTGACATACAATTCCTTAACATATCTTCCTACCACTATATTTCTCTGTTAAGTAGTACAGGTCCTGGGTAGGCATGAGAAGGAATTATGCCCTCCATTGCACTATCATTCCCATTAGACAACAGGTAAATGTCCTCTTTATGAAAGAGGAAGAGGCTAGCTGGTGTGATTTTGCAAGAGTGGTATTTGGGATGTCAGTCTATTGGTAATGGCTGGCCACTGGCTTCAACACCAGCACTATGGTGTTATTTTCCTGTGCAAAAAGGAGCTTTGACCAGCTGTCTCGTCCAGAAAGTAAGTCTTCCTTTGATGGATTAGATGTTCCTTTGAAAACAGGACTTAAGAAGGTGTGGGTATCTGCCCGCATGAGAGCGAGTAACTTCTAACTCTGCCCATCTCCAAGCTCGCAAACACAATCCACTCAAGTGAAAGTGTGTGTAAGTCCGTGATGCTTTGATGACCCAAGATGTGGATGGTCAAAGATGTTTCCTGAGATGGCTAAAAATTATTTAAAATACAACAAGCCCTTTTTTGAACACACACTCCTTTTCTGCAGTTCTCCTAAAGCTAGTCTCTCAGCAGATGGGTGATGAACTATCCATACTCATTCATTCAGTTTCTGCATTCCTTATGCTTGGTCTGTGCCTTGGATCAATGCTTATTCATTAAGTCATCTAGTAGTCACCATAATAGAGCGGCTAGGATCTGGAACCAACTTTCAAGGGAAGTGGTGCTGGCTCCTACCCTGGGGGTCTTTAAGAGGAGGCTTGATGCCTACCTAGCTGGGATCATTTGAGCCCAGTTTTTTCTCCTGCCCTGGCGGCGGGGGGGACTTGAAGAGCTGTAAGGCCCCTTCCAATCCTTCTTCTATGATTCTATGATAAGGGCAGGGATAGGTGTGCACATTTTGTAGCATGGACAGAGCAGTTCTGTATGCCATAACAAAACATGAAAGCTGATTTGAAAATCCCTGAAGCAAAGCATTCAGTTTCAAAATAAACAGGCAATCTCCCATGGCCGAGAGGGGCAAAATTCTTAGAACTCTTATATAATTGGGCCAGAGCCTTGAAAAAGTTCTTGGTTGTGAATTTATCCCTAACTGGGCATTTCCTCTTTGAAAATATCCCAACGTGCATTTGATTTTAAATAGATAACCTATCTTTTGTCACAGAGCCAGGTATTCCATGACTTCCCAGCTTCTCTCCTTTATCAAACATGAATAAATACTGAAAAGACTGGGGTACAGTGATTCCTTACAAAGGCACCATTTGGTCCTTGTTTTCTATTACAAGAATGGGTGTATTTTTAATGATAATTTACAGAAAATAATATTTAAAATCCTGATGTTGAAAGGAGATCCCACTAAGAAAGCTTAGAGCAGTCTGCAATGGTTTTAGTACAGTTGGAAGGAGTGGAAGAAGGAGGTGAAGAGGCAGGTGCACTGGGTGCCAGGTGGATTGGGGGAAGACAAAGCAGCTAGGCTCAAAGAAGCAATGAAGCCTTGTATCTTTTTGATCTTCAAAAGACACAGCCTAGCAAACTCCTAGCAGAGCTCACTGGAGAAAGATATGGAGGAGGAAACAACAACAATTTAAATTATAAATAGAAAATTTATACTCAATTGTCAGACTAGAAAAATGAAACCCTGGAAACTACAAATTCCTTTTATAGTTTCATTCTCTGGTCTGTGCATACCTTTATTGATATGATATATTACTGCTGTTGTCATTTAACTTTATTAATTGATCATTGTCATGAACACAACAGTGGAGCTGATAACTTTAGAAGCCACTACTATTTCCTATTATGCTTTCACATTGAGATAAGTGGTGTAGACTTACAAGAGTGTGGTTAGCAATTGCTGTGCACAGCAAAGACACACATGGCTTGATTTTGCAACTGCTATAATCATATCGACCCCAAGGTCAGAAAATATTCATAAAACATACTCTTTTTTTCAGAGTGTCATATGGGAGTCGCAAAAATTTTCTAGTTACAGTGTTGCCATTAACACTATTCCTTTCAATGACTCCTTGAATGAGGAGACAATCCTGAACAAGAACATTTGTACCAAATGCAACTGACTTGGGAAATATTTTCCTGAATTTCCCTAGCTGCTGCTGAAATTATCTCTTTCTGTCTGAGTGTGATCATTCTGCCTCAGAATAATCTTGACTTTCCTTCCGAATGACTGTGCAAAGAAGCCATAACAGTCCTGAGCTTAAGAAAAGGAAACTCTGGTGATGTCAAAACAGACACAGTGGGATCAAATTCAACACTTTCTTAGTTCTTTTCAAACTATGGAATTCAGCAGGGTGCAGTCATTTAAGTGAAAAAAGAGTGTGACCCCTAATATTCCAGTGCTGAATCAAGTATAAAAATGGTTATAAAGTTCCTATATCAAAGAAGACTCAAGTATATGCAAAGACTATGGTGAAATGACCAAAGTACATTTAAATGGAAATATAGTATGGCTTTCAGGATGCTCCTCCTCTAAAGAGAAACAGCTCTGATCATTATTGAACTGGGCGCAGACAACCTTACTGACACACAGCATGTAGATAAATAAGGGTGCTTAAAAAAAAGAACAATACATGTGAAGCTATCCTTTGGATGAAAGTCCTTTAAACAATTTTGTTATTAATTACTATATTCAGGGTCTCTGACTGAAAGGACATAGAAACTAACCCATGGCTGATAGGCAAGTGGCAACCAGGCTGATAAAGAAGGTCTGATAAATGCAATCACAGGATGACAGACACTAGCAAGTTCAATTACAATTGCAAAGTCAGTTAGGAGATAGACTCTGCTAAGAGGAATACATCCTTAACAGCCTACTCTTACCAAGCATAGTAGGATCCTGACCAAACCCCTTAGCATGACTGCAGAATTCCTAAAGCATTGCCTGGTAGCAAGCTGAGAACAGGTAAGGTGTTCTTATCATAAGCACCAGAGACCGGAAGAGATAGTGTGCTACCACAATGGTTTAGAAATTATCAGGACCTAGGTGATAGAAATGCCTGCTGTTATAGCTCAGTGGTTGAACCCTTGTCTAACATGGAGGAAATCTAGGCTTGATTCCTGGATGCACATATAACTACAGCCATTGAGGTTCTGGACTTAGTCTGGCCCTTGGGTTCTGTCTCAACAGTCTGAAGTGGAGATGGAAGGCCTGGGCAGCCTCTACTCCTCCATACTTCTGCCTAGGGCTAAGTACAGATGGTCCAAAAGCCCGAGGCTGAATTGATTAAATCTCTGCAGGTTAGTCTAAACTGCAGAGATTAAACTGACAAACAACTGGACACACGTCCAGGAAATGCAGCCAAATGCCTGCAGTGTCTCAGGCCAGAAGCCAGGGGGCACTACAGCACAGCTCTCTGACACCTACCCAGAGTGTTCACTTCCTCTTCCTGCTACCCCCTAGGTCTCTGGGATTTGAAGTCCAGAATCACAGAAGTGAAACTCTGCAGGGTTACTCATCACTTCCTCTTCCTGATTCCACATACCTCTGGGATTTGTAGTCCAAAGTTGCAGCCAGCAGTAACTTTCAGTAAGTTTAGCAGGGAAGGGCAGGGCAGTTCTGTACTCAGAGGGAAGGGGGTTTAACCCCCCTCCCTGGCCCCATACCCCAGTCAGGGTTTGCCTGAGGGTAGTAGCCCCTGTCCCACCCCCACCCCCTTCTCACCCTTCTCTGCTGTAGCAGACAGCACAGCACAGCCCAGGGCTGGAAAGCATGCTGGGATGTTGTGGGACTGATTTAACTTAAACTAGGAAGGGGGCAAGGACAGAAGTTTCATAAACCAGTTTGACCCAAAGTCTGACTCTACATTCAACCAGATTTACCTTAAACCAGTTTCAGCCATTTCGAAACTGGTTTATGTATACTCAGCTTCTGTTATGTTACAGGTTTAAACCAATTTCTGATCACTTAAACCAGTTTATGTGTAGCATCTGTCCCTAGCCCATGTGTACATGTCAAAAGTCCGGGTGACCCCTACTGCTGACTGAGGAAATTTCAGGGGCTTTTGAACAGAGTTATGCACTGCTCAGCAGTTTGAGTTCACTTTCTCTAGCTCACGTAGACATTGCCTTGATTTTCATTCTCAACATTTTGCTCTGAAATATTTAACCTAAAACTCAAGGGAAGACCTAACTACCACCTAACTTTACTTTACTTTGTTGCAAAACACCATGAAATTGTAAAGCTAGTACGGTTTCAGCCCTAAAACAAAGAAAGTTTAGGAAAATTGCACTAGTTTGGTTTCAAGATCCCCACCAAGGGGGTAGTGAATGTTCTCTCATTTGCTTCAGTAGGAAATGGGAGGGCTCATCTTGTTATAGCACTGAGCAGCAAAGCCCTGGTTACAGATGAAATTTTGTACAGTTTTGCACCTAATGAAAATTTTGCACAGTTCTAACTCCTTACCAGCATTCTACCACATTGTTTCCATGTTCCTGCACCTATTGTAGTATATATATGGACTATTATTAATTTTTTTTTCTCCGTCTCCTTTTTTTAATTAAATGTAAGTTTATTCACAATAAGTAGCACTTCCTAATCCTGCATAGGCCAGATATTTTGATATGAACTAAGAAAGGCATATTTAACAAATCCCACTTTCTCATTCTTCAACACAAAGTATCCAAGTATTTTACATGTGCTTACTAAAAGTAACAGGTTACTTTCCAGCTTTAAACTTTGAGAAATATTAAAAAGACATTATTTCTCCAATTTAGAACTCTAGTTTTCATTCGCCTTCTGACCTTTGTGTGGAAAGCATTTCATGTTTTCAAAAGACTCCTTGTATTTTTTTCTATATTTAATGCAAAATGCCATAGAGGAGCAAATATGTAAAAATATTATAGTATTGAAAAATGTGGGCACTCTGAATGAGCAGAGTTATTCATTTATATCCCCAGCTTATGAAATGCCTATATCATGTATCATTTATCCAACAGCAGACTCTTTTAGCTTCAGTCACACTGGCTAACAATATGTTATTGATATGATTTTAGGAAACTGTCAGCAAGCAGCTCAACTTTCAGCTCATCAGCTAAGGTGCATGTATGCACAAAATATACCTTTACATCTTTTGTAGGAAAGCCTGCACAAGTACCAAGGTTCCTGCCACTGCCATAGTAAAGCAATAGAAGTGTTAACCCTTTTTCCTTCACTAAGGGCACAGGCCTCTGCTCCTTACACAACAACCAAAACTCCCCACTGGTTTCACTGGGAATTTTCTATGGGCATGAAATATGTGAGAAACTGGGATGAAATTCACTGCACAAAGCCAAAGTAAGCAAGACCTGTGCAGGTAACCCTAGGGGCTCTCAAATTAACAGACAGGTCATGGTGTTACACTCCCCAATTGCTAAAGCAGCCTATCCAGTTACTGACCTCTTGCATTCCTATGAAGTAGTTTTGTATTGAACTAAATCTATCCCACAGGGACCTATTGGGGCCCAACAGAGAGTCTCCTTCATCCATAGAGAGAATAGCCTTCACTGCCTCTCCACACCAATCTCGAAGTATCAAAATGGGCCTGAACCAGTGCCCTTAGCCCTCTGTGCCTAGGAGAATTTCAGTGTAAATGCAAGTGACCACATACAGACTTTTAAAGATGAAATTCCTTCTTTGATTTCAGCCATTTGCTAGCAAGGAAAATAAAGCTCAATACAAAAAAAAAAATCCAGCGCATGCAAGTTTAAAACGTATGTCACTTTTTTTTTCCAGAAGAAATGAACAAACAGGCACATTAGAATCCTGAACAAGACATCTAAATGTCTAACTCCACACACTTGAGAAAACTACTGTTTTCCAGTGGTGTTTCTAAAACTAGTTTCTACATCAGTTTACAAGCTCTAATAATAAAGGAGTATGTTGTACTATTAGATGTTTGTCATTTGTTTGTCTGACGAAGAGAAATAACAGGCTGCTGCAAGTTAGCACAGTTGGGTTTTTTTCAGATCAGAGAAAGTACCGTACTTTAAGGATGTGCCTTCCTTGCTCTTAAAAGGGTAAAACGAAATATTCTTCTAGCTATTCTAAGCCTGCCATATAAGTATTATGCTGTTACAGATTTCAAAAGGTTAGCTTCAATGAACCTGACATCAGTATAACCCAAAATAACCCATTCAAGAGAAAAGTAAGAAATAATTGCTGTTTTCTCTTTTTTTTCCTCAGCTATATTGCTATAATGATTTTGCATAACAGATTGAACAAAGTGCTGTTGTGACAGGTGGTAGAATTCAGCTAGTAAGCACAGAGACAGGGTTCAATTTAGTTTGTGAATCCTTTAATTGTTGTGCAGCTAATTAAAGAAGGTTCTTTACACTCGCAAGTGTTTACCGTTGCTAGTATGCATACATGAAAAATTAAATTGTGCCTTCAAGGGCTGAGAACTATAGAAAAATCATAGCTGATTCTGCAACATGCTTACCAGCTCAAAATAGCTGCTTTTCACAATTGGAATTTGTAAAACTTTTTGCTAAGCAAATATAGAGCTAATTAGAAGTGTTCGTTGGACCAATTAACATTTAAATAAATAAGCCATATTGCACATTTCACAGTCTTTATTTAATGATGCTTCTTAACTCTTTGGAAAGATTCCTTTAAGTACAAATAAGTTGTCATAAAAATGAAAGACAAAAATAACACCATAACAGTATATTCTATGCTTTTTTCTTTTTGCCTTGAAGTCTTCTCTAAAACTCTATACCTGTTACTGGGAGGGAGGGAGGGAGGGAGGGAATACACAAATCTGGTTCCTTCTTTCATCTTGTCAAGTTACCTTTCCACCCTTTTGAATGCAAACAGCAAAACATATTTGATTACTATTTAAAGTGTTATGATAGCTCTGTTTGTTTACTTATGGCTTTGCCCCATTGGTACAGAATCTGTTTTAGAAAAATCTTACTTTCATCTCGTAAGATGGCCATTCCAGCCAAAGGGAAGGGTGTTTTCAGAAGCCATTGCTATTGGAGCAAGAAAAGCAGCAGCTCTGAAAATTGCACATAGCAACACATGTGAAAGGTAAAAATTTTCTGGCTCTGCTGTTAGTACTCCCATATCCTTACTAAGTTCAAGAAGAACTGTGTTGTTTTTACACCTAACCTCACAGATACAATTGTGTGCCTCATTAAGGTCAAGTGCTATTTTGCTTTCAAAACAACTGTCTTCTAATTTACCAACCCCTTTCAATCATTAAGACCCTCAAGTTAGTGTCAAACAAGCATTTTGTCTCTCCCTCACCTTCCAACATATTTCCTAACATAAAGGTTACATTAAAAACTGGGAGAGGCTTCTTATTACAGTTTACCAAGAAGCAGCATAGTACCTTGTAATCATGCTAAGAGCTAACATGGAAGGTCTCATTGTTGACCTTGGCTTTCAGCACAGAAAACCAAATTAACAAGGACCAATTAACATTTAAATAAATAAGGAAGATAAAGGAAGAATACTCTGCATACCAAGAGGGAAAATAAAATCAAGAGTACAGTAACTTCCTTGATCTGAAGGAATAAGCTATTATGGCCAGGTTTGATTTCTGGTTGTGTATGGAGGTACACATTTACACTGTGATGGCATACTATAAACCCGAGGACAGTCAGCCCTGTGTGAAGGCAGGCTGTACTCCCACCCAGCCACTGCTCAGTCTTTACACTAGGAAGGGCAACTTTAAAATATGCAACGATCCCGCAGAATCCTACACATGGAGGCTTCTGAGAGAAGTGGAGGGGTTCTGCTTTCAGTGACTGCCCTAAACACATGATTTCCTCAGTAAGTACTATGTATTTCTTCTGCAGATACTACTAGTACAGCAGTGAGGAATATCATGGCAAGAGTTGACTGGGAATTTTATGACTAGATCATTTTTGTATCAGAAAATACTGACTCACTTAAACTGCTATTTTTGGAGAAAGGTACTAATTTTGATGATTCTTTTTTCTACAACAGGTCTTCTTAGATCCAGAAATTTCTCATCAACATGAGAGAGAGGGCCAGGAAAAGAAGAATCAATATCCCAGGGCTAAAACACTTGTATGTGAGGGACCCAGATTCAAGTCCTTGCTCTGTTTTATCCAAGCCATAGACTTGAACCTGACTGAGTGTCCTGACAGAAGACTATTCTGAGCTGGGTTCCTCTCTGCAATGTTTCATTTAAAGCTTTTGATTTTTCTCAATTCATAATGGGAATGTTTTGAAATCTCAAAACATCTCAACGTTGTTTCCAGTCCTGCTCTAAACTTGGTCTTTCTACACTTCCAGAATCTTCCTAGGACAGATGTTCTATTTTTAAGGGTCCTCCAGAAAAAGTTGAGTGTAATGACCCCAGTAGGACATATCCTAGAATTTTTATGCAATTCAAGCTTCCACTGACTACTCATCAGCCAAACCTTTCCTGCAGCCCAGGGCTCTAATGGTTCTATAAATGGTTCAGTTAACTTTCAGATCATTTTCAGAACACTAAAATATTATTTATCATCTTGAGTATTTGCATCTGGAGTATTGATTCAGGCCCTTCTCTAACCAACAGTCACCTTTATGAATAGTTTAGAGTTCAGAGAGATGATGATCATGTTCTATTTAAATATGTATAAAGGACAAAGATAATAACAATACTTTGCACTTTAATATCACCTTCTGTCTGAGCTTCTCAAAAGAGAATATGAGTGTTAATGAATTTATCTTCCCAACCCTCCTTTGGCATATATACAGCAGGTCACTGTTATCCCCATTTTTCAGACATCCAAACTGATGTATTGAAGGGGCGGAGAAACTGAGCACTCAACAGTTAAAGCACCCAAAGCCACTTCTGAAAATGGTGACCCAGTAACTTATGGAAATCTGGGGTACTGCAAGGGATGATCCACAAAGCTTGCAATTCTTAAATTTGTCCTTTGAACCCAAGATCATCCTCTTCTAGATTTGGAAAGCAGATATAGACAGACTAACACATTGCTCAGTCATGAGGGAAAATTATATTAATTATAAAATGCTAGTAATCAAGATAAAGCTGTTCTGTAACCTCAACAGCATCTGCAGATCCTGCATTCTTAAACACATTCTTTCAAGTTAGGCATTCTGGATATTTTTGCACTGAAAAGAATGTCCCACTCTTCCTTGGAATTAAAGCAGTTTTGGTAAAAAAATCTTTTTCTATAAAAAGAAACTATTGATTTCCAAGGGCCCTATTTTAACAATATCCATACTGCATAGGATGCTCAAAGAATGTGACTCTCTTAGTGGTCCTACGTAAATATAGTTTCATAGACATTAGGGCTGGAAGGGACCTCGGGAGATCATCGAGTCCAGCCCCCTGCCCAAAGGGCAAGAAAGTCCTTGAGGTCCCACCAAGATTTGAACTCGGATTGCTGGATTCAAAGTCCAGAGTGCTAACCATTACATTAGTTAACTTACTCAAAGAATTTGACAAGAATATGTGTTTGACAGGAACAAGGGACAAGAAGGGGAGCTAACACAAGTCCAGATGGGAATGCAGAAACAATGTATGACAGACCAAAGTCCAAGCAACCATATTATTCCAAAAAAACCCAAAACTTAAAAAACTGCTGGAGAAGTTGGGTGAGCATGACAACTCGTCCTGGACAGTTTGAACTTATGCAAGTAGTACTTCTGTAGCCATCAGCCAAAGGTCTTGTTGTCCTTGGGGAACTATTTACAGAAGGATGAACTGTTCTTAAACAATTTCTCCACTCTGTTAGGAGCAAAGACACATTACTTCTGACATGAGGAATTTATCTCTTTTGCACCACAACTTAATTTCCTGAACAACTATATTTATCATGAAAGACATAAAGAATAAATCTCATCTCCCCATTTCTTCATAATTTTTCACATTTCTTTTGCAATAGCTCAGTGTCCTAAACAAATACTGGGGTGGGGGTGGTTAATATCAGAAACCCAGTGTCCATAGCTTAAAGTTTTCCCATAAAATGCCTTCAGAGTGAACGAGTTGAGATATACAGTTAAAAAAGGTATGTGACATCTGAATTAAGCTGGGTGTTGTTAAGCCTAGCCTATGCATGAGCAGGTGTCAAAAAAACAGATAATGGAATTTCTCTGTAAACAGACAAATTCAGTGCTGATATAAACTGGAGTCTTTTGGTTCCTATTTACATTAATTTATAAAATCAATGCTTTGTACTTGCGATAATCTCAGCTGATCATAATTTCTACAGCATGATTCTGGCCACTGCTACCTTTATCTTTTTTAAATTCTTTACAGTAAGCTGCTGACCCACAGAAAAAAATAAGAGATTTTTCAAAATGAAATATTTCATTTCACTGAAAATTCTCAATTTGTTAAAATATTGTATTTTATTATTTTCTTGTTTTGGATTGAAACAATCTTTGAATTGAAACTACAGTTTTCTTGTTTTGGATTTGTCTGCAATTAAAGCTAATTTAAAGTAAACTTTAAATTAAATTGAAAAAAATTAAGAATAGGCTGAAACAGAAACATTTTGTGGAAATCAGTTTGGATTTTTGTTCACAAAAATATTTTAGATATTGAGATATTGACTTTGAATCCTGTCTAGACATGGCAAAAACAGTCATAATCACTTTCTAGAACAGGAGAACCATTTCCAGCCAGCTGTAGCAAAAAGAAAGTTTCTGTTGTATAAGGCATGAAGTGAAAAAAAGGGTGGAAGTTGGGCAAGACTGCAAGGATGATGAACGTTTTTCTCATTAAGGACCCTAAACTCTGACTCAGCAAGCACAGAGTCACAGTACCATTGCAATAAAGTTTGGTGCCTGGGGCAAAGCCTGTAGCAACAGCCCGCCCTCACCCCACATATAGATCTGGGGGCACCCCCCCATGCTTCCCCAGGAGTGCATGCAGCAGCAGGAGCTGCCTTCCTCCCATCCCTGTACCCCCCCCCCCCCCCCCAAATGAGCTGCTCATGGGTGGCTGTATCCCACACCATGCCCCTTCACTTCTGCGCCCAGGGCAGTTGCCCCATTCCAGGTTCTGCCAGAAACTTCCTGTCTGGCCATAGATAAAGTCTACTGAATCTTTGTAGGTGTGGCCACACAAGACATTTACTGAGCAGTTGACTAATTAACTGTGCAGTAAACATCTCAATATCTACACATGCACCTCTATTAGGGTACATGAAACTAATAAATTCTGCAGCAGGGTAGGTCTTGTAAATACAAGTCCTACCCTGCTACAGAATTGTTTTGTGCACATGTGTAGATGCTGACCTGGCTGGCTGGGGCACGAGAGCATTTCAGTGTACGGGCTCCAGCCAACCCCTCCGCAGCACACTGAGCATGGTTGGAGCAGCCCTGGGCTAGCAGGCTGGCACCCCCGGACCTCCTGCCAGCTGAGGCTGCTGTGGCCCAGCTCAATATGCTGCAGTCCAGGCACACATGTGAACTATGAGCCTAGGAGCTTTCCAGGAGCAATACACAGTGGAGCAATAAGCTCCACCATTTACTGTGGTGCATTAATAAAATGTGTAAATGCACGCTCTGTGTCTCAGCTTGCTATCTATATAACAAGCATAATAATTTCTTCCTTTCTTCCATTTACTGTTGTCATGTCTGTTTAGATTTTAAACTCTGTGTGAGGCAAAGACCATCTCTGGCTCTGTGTTTTTTCAGTACATTGTACGCTGGCTGGCTTTAGGGATGGGTGACATGGGTGGCCGTCCAGGGTACCATGGTAAGGGAGTACCCAACACACACACACACACACACAGCCTGCACTCAAAGTACCACTCTCCCTCTGCCCCACCCTGCCCCACGAGCCAATCCCTGCCTCAGGCTAGAGGAGCAGCATCCAGTCAAGCCCAATCCCCAACTCCAGCTGCTGCTCAGGAGAAGCTGGGCTGGGCAGGGTGGTGCCTGCTCCCATCTGCCCACCTTGTTCCTGCCTGAAGCAGTACCACTGAAAGAGGGGGTTGCCAAAATACAGGTTCACCCAGGGCACCATTTTCCCTAAGGCCAGCTCTGACGTTGGGATTGTAATGCTTGTTGAGGCAATAGTGAACTACAAAACCCAATTAATGCTAATAGGACACCAAGTACAGAATCTTTACCTTCATCCCAAATAAAACCATTTAAAGTTAAATACAAGCTGTCTAACATTCACTGCTACAGATCCTCAGTCTTTCCTTAGCCAGACCCAGCTAAGGAATTTAGCAAGGTGTGAAAGAAGCAGAGACACCTCTTTTCAGACTAAGAATATTAAAACAAATCTCATTGTGAAACTTAGTTACCCTGACTTCCAGGCATAATGATATCATTTTCTCTAGGACCTATTCAATATAGATACATACTTTTTAGTTGTTAGATAAATAACATTCTCTGACACAAGACAAGCTTTGCATTGGCAGCAAAATCTTCCCAGCAAAACTGGCACCAAAATTTGTGCAAAGGATGCAAGATTCAGAATAATGTCAGATGCAGACTTTACATATAAACATACAGGTTCTGATCCAAAGTCCACAGAAGATCATGGAAATAATTTGAGCATCTTCAATAGGATTTGTATCAGGCCCACATGAAGCAAGCCTCAAACCATTACACCTTTTTTGCTGAAAAAGTTGAAAACCCTTCCCAAAATGGAGGCTACTATGCCACATGGTTGAAGATGGTTTGCAAGAGATTTGAAGAGGATATAACCATAAGCCATAGCTTATTCCCACTTCCTTCTTTAATAGTTCCATGAGTTATTTTCTCTTCACCTTCTCACCGCACAGAACTATCCCACTGACATCACTGTCTGTACTAACTGGCACCAGAAGGAGCAGGTATACAGCCAAAACAGTAAACCCATTTTTATTACTTACTAATTGGTTCTCTAAGACTTTCTAGAAGAAAATGAAACTTCATTTAAAGGAAAAAAACACCTAGGAAGTTCTGATTATTTGTAGGCAGGATATTTGTTCTACTGCTGCTGCTGCTTCACCATAGTGCTCACTTTACTATAGGAAGCACCACAGCAGTGGCTGGAAAGAAGGGGAATAGAAAACAAAGACATTGTTGAACGGGAAAGAGAAACACCAGCCACCAGCAAAGTATATTTACCTTTCCCAATTCTTATGAACTTCAAAAAAAAATCTGTAGCAGGCTATCTTTGAATTGCTGTGGACAACCCATAGGAACAAACTCAGCTCAGAGTCTATTTGCTGTTGAATGTGCACATGAATCACATTGGTACCTCTGTCCTGTGTCTACTCCATTCCTGGAGTAAGGGTTCAACATCCAAAAAGGATCCTTCTCTGTGTAGGCAGACAGAATGCATGGATAACTTAACATCTATCCTAGCATACTTCCCTCAACTAGCACAAAGCTGATATAGCTAATTTTAAGTCTTCCAGCCTTGACATACAAGCTATAAACTGCTAAATACTTCTGTTCAGCTGTAGCCATTTCTATACGGAGAGAACTCAAACTGCAAATTACATAAAAAATGAGAAGTAACATACCTGCAAAATGAACATAAAACACATTTATTTTATAACCCAGTCTGTGGTCAGCTCTGCGTGCTCCCTAAATGAAGGAAAAATATAAAAAATGGCTTAGACATGTTTGCAATACACACCTAAATGCCTTAGGAAGACTGCATATAAAGCTAGGCCTAGTATATTTTTCCTTACAGATAACATGAGAGTAAATACACTGATTTACAATTTTTAAAAGCCTTTATGTATTTTTGGTTGTTCACTAAGTTCCAGTACACGTTTTGGCTATAACCACATTACTGGCTGGCTGGCATCACTGGCAATAAGCATATTAATAGACCTGCTGGTCGCTGTGTACATTCTCCCACCCTAGTGTGCCTAGAGCTTTACGCTTCTTACCAAGCTCTTGTATATTCTGAACAATATCCTCCTTTCTGGGGTCTTGTGATACTTCAAGAATTCCCAAAAGGGTGACTCAAGTGGTGAGAACTGAAGTGAATTTGTAAACTTTTTCAATCAGAAAATAGATTTGTTCAATACAATTCCATTCTCAAGCTGTTACAGAGCCACTATAGAATAAATGGTTGGTAGTAGAAAATTTAATTTGAAAGCAAATTTAGCTAGTGTTGGCTACAACCACGGCTCTCTTTATCAGGCCAGATCAGTACCTGAAATAGCCTTGGAGGCATACAGTTTTGTTTCCAGTCTTCCAATATAGTTTAGTATATGCACGTTGACTCTAAAAAGTTCAAAAATATCACCAAACAATCTACAGACTCCATCTTTCACCAGCTGGCATTTATTTCTGCTGCTTCATCATAAGCACTTTTTTCCCAAATCATATTTTTATTGGACTCTGACTAAACTGTTAGTTACAGTGCTCATTTTGTAGACATTAATTAATGGCCTACACATAGAAGTGAGGTGGGGTGGAATAGGATGACACTGTGCATTATTCTGTTGGCACATACATCATTCTAGTAATTAATGTTGGTGTCTTTTTTAAACTGGGTTAAGCAACATGGACAACACATACTCTGTTCTGCCCAGATTTTACTTATTCTTGAGTCTCTCAGCTGCTTGAGAGCAGTGTCACTGGTAGTGCCGTATGGTCCTTTTATTTCCAAGAATGGTTCCATTTGGTATCAGTATGAGAGGTACAATGTATACAGTATTTCACTTGAAGATGCTTTATAGACTTTGGCTTTCTGAGTAGCAGTCTGAAATATACAGACATAAAGGGGATATTCTTCTGGTGGGTAATTCCTTTCTGAATTCTCAGTAATAGGGTCACATCCTCCTTTGCAGATTTCAGGTTGAATAGAAACTAATAGAAGGCTTTCATGTGGGCACCCAGACTTGTGTTCTTTCTCTCCCTCTCTCACCACCAGCCACAGAACTGCCTTGCATGAGCATCCCTCTGTTTGTTTCCTCACAAAACTGTTGGGGTATGAGGAGAGTGAGCTGTGGATTTAACTTGGTGAAAACCAAATTAAACAAGTTCTGTCTTATGCAAAGAGTGCAACCATCTGGCCCCTAAAAAACAGGGAGCCTGATGTCCCTGAGAAAGGACTCTGAGGCCAAGTCCACATAAGAAGGGGCCTGCCCACAAAAGGTAGTGGCACAAATTTGTGCCGCTGTCTGCCGCAGTGCATGCCCCTTCCTATGTGCTTTGCAGCAGGACACACTGTCCCACTGCTTCATGTGTTGCGGGGGGGCTGGCTGGGACACAGGGTACCTCAGCACTGAGGCTCCACAGCTGGCAGAGATGGGAAAGAAGGCAGCCCTGGTCTGCTTGCTCCGCAATCTGTGCACTGGTCCCAGTGCTTGCCACTTTGGCAATGGGTTGCACTGCTTTTCCAGGGGTTTGTTTTTTGGGGGCGTTTTTTGCTACTGGGAAATCTCAGTAGCAAATTTTGCCCCAGCACCGCAAATTAGCAGTGCCGCACACTGATTAATGTGCAACTTCAGCGGTTTGTGGCACTGCAAAGAGGTTTGTCGTGCCACAAACCACACATGCCTGCATGTCCAGGTCCAGCCTGAGTGCCTGTCTGTTTATACCAGTTTCGTTATTCTTATATCTAAGCATCTAAACTCAAGGAATGTATGATACTAGTGTGTACATATATCAAGGTTATCACTCATTTGCATTGGGTTTAGGGCAGTACTAGCAGAACAGAAGGATGCAAAGCCTATTCCATAACAGAACAATAACAGAAAATACAAAAAAAATTCAGTCTCCTTAACTTCCATGCTGAGAATAGTGGCCACAACGATACCTTACTAGAAAAAACAGCTAGAGACTTCAAGTCAACTGATTCAAAAGGGTGATGACTAAGGACCTACAAAATTCACAGTGGAAGTGGACTGCATGGCAGCTCCTTTAATCTTGCAGATTCCCCCATTCCCCCCTGCGTTGCTGATATCTTGAGGGGCCCCAGTGGCCCTGCTCTTTGTTGCTGACCAGCTGGGAGGCAAAAACAGTGCCCTATTTAAAACCATGGTTTTTGCCTTCCTGCTGATCAGGGGTGAGCAGCAGGGTCCCTCTGCCAATCTGCAGGGCAAGTGAAGCTGCATAGGGGAACCTGCAAGATTAAAGGAGCTGTCACATAGACCACTTTCTGCCGTGAATTTGGTAGGTCCCTAATGACAATAAAGCAGCTCATTGCTCTGGGTGGGGAGGGAGGAGGGCGGGGGGGGGAGGAAGTGCTGGAATTCCCACTAAACCAGGGGAACAGAATCACTGAGAAGAAAAGATGGGGAAGTTTTCCTCGCACTTTCACACTTTCATTAAACTTGAACAGACTGCTTTTTTTGTTTTTGTTTGGTTTTTTTGGGGGTGGAGGGGAGAGCCAAAACTAACTTGGGACTCAAGGAGATGATTGCAATATTAAACTACCCTTCAGAGGTAAAATCTTAGTTTTTAAAAATAACTTTTCCTGATTAGGACAAAATTTAAACAATACTAATGTTTTTGTGGGAGGGGATTTCTATTAAAATTCCATTGTGAGAGAACAGTAACAGAATGTTTTGGCTTGCTGACTACTGACAGAAAGCCTTCATTCCAATTTTCCCAATGGAAAATTAAAAATTTCCAGTAGAATGAAAATTTTCTTGAGGAAAATTTTGATTTGGCTAAAAAGACATTTTTTATTGAAAAGTTATTCCACTGGAAAATTCCTAACTAGCTCTATCTAATATGGCCTTTACATCATCTCATTAGACTAGATCTCGTTTATGACAACTTATTAAGCATCTTAGCTCAGACCATTTCCTGATTTTTCAGTTAAAAATGGTGTAAAGAGAAATCCTATGATGCTGTCAGGTTTTTTTCTGGATTAATCCTCAACCCCAGATCAAGAAGCCTTGTCTGAATGAGATCATTAAGGATTAATTTCTTTTTCACAACTGAAAAGGTATGTCTTTGGGGCTTCAGTTAATTCTGAGAAAAAACACAAACTCTTACTACTAGTCAGACTTGATTAGGAAGGCAAACAGACACTTGTTAGAATGAAGACAGAAGTCCACAACTCCATTTTCTACTCATAGGGAAAAAACGTATGGGAAGAACACATAAGCCACCCATCCCAAACCTCTTGAAAAGAGAGGATGAAGGAGTTGCAGCCCCTTTTGGAAGGGATTTTCCTTAAGGGTTGTGCCCAGCCGGTCCCCCCCAAAAGCCAGAGCATTAAAGAGAACAGCCATTCTCTTAACTTAGTTAAAAAAATCTCCCGACCATGGCTGAAGCCAAATGGCCCTTCAGGCTACTACTGAAGAATCAATTACATTAGCTCTAAGCCTAAGAGAGTCCTGGGGACAATCAGTCAGAGCCATAATAGCTGTGAGGGAATTGTTAAGCAAATTGAGGGATTCTTTAGGTAATTGGGATTGGACAACCAGGTCATACTTAATTTGAAGCATCCATTCCATACAAGTGCTTCAGATGTACATTAGGAACTGTAGTTAGAAAAGTCTAATTGTGCTGCTGCTAACCCAGTGTTCCTAAAGAGGCACCCCTCCATCATCCTGTGCAGTGTATCTAAGGGGAATGTATGCACTTTTAGGAGAATGGAGTGCAAGCAGCTACTGTACGATGAAATCAGGGAGCTGTGAGCCAGATGTCACAGGTCTTTTGGGAGAATGTGTGGTGCTTATCCACGGTCCCAACCAGGGACCTTAATATTTGTCATTTCTTACATGTAATGAAAATCTCTCTCACAGAAGAGGAGTTGCATGATTCTTTCTTTCCTTTAAGACATTCCAAAGAAAGGAAGGGAGATAGCCTTGGTTTTTTTTCTTTCTTTTTTTTTTCAGTATTGCAGGTTGAACCACCAGATTTCTGCTGAATCAGCAAATTCAATTGTATGGGAATTCAGAGTTTCCACTTCAGGCTCTGAAGACAAGCCTGGAAAAGGCAGAAAAGAAGGATGTAGGCAGTGGAGGACACATGCACAAAGAGGCTAGAAAGGGTCAAGTAGTTCTATAGTTATGAGAGATCACATCAGGCAACAACCTCCAAACTCATATGGTGGGAAGCTCATACATCTGCTTAGGAAGCTCAGATTGAAACAGGACATTACCCAAATGGTAAAAATCTCCTGCTCATTCCATCTACTCGTGCATCTTCAGAAGAAGGCAACACCCCAGAAACTCATGACTGTGACCACTTACTGACATCCTACCCTCTGACTTTGGTTATGGAGAACCTTGCTGGGAAAGCTGCTCCCATCATGTGCTGGTTAGCCAGAGATGAGCAAACTAATTGGTCTGACATAACAGAACCTGCTTCCCCATAAAACCTACTTCCTTGCTGGACTGCCCTAAGTTCTCACAGGCTGTACAAAAGGACCCAGTCAGCATAGTTTCAACAATGCCAGCTCCATACTGGATCATTCCATCCTCTTTTTCTTCCTTTTCCCATATAATCTCCCATGAACCAGGAACTTGAGAAAAAACCTTAATAAAAGTTCTTACAAAGAACAGGAAAAACAACTCTTCCAGAATGGAAGAGATTTCTTGTTCTGCTTTTCTTTGACAAAGCAAAAAGTGGGAAGGGATGGAGAAAGGACAGAACCTGGATGACTGGGCTACATGTCAGCTACCATTTCTACTTCACACCTGTGCAGTAGAGAATAGCTGGCTATAGTTGGACATAGTTTAGCCCAGTGAAATCTGCGTGTGGCAGACTGACCAACAGAAGTTTGAAATACACATGTCTGAAACAGGCATATTTCTTGGCAGAATAGGAATAATAATCACAAGCAGTATGAGCAATTCTCTCTCTAGTGTATGTGAGAGTGCCAGTCACTGTGATGCAATTCAGTATGCCAGCCTATACGTTTCTGAGGTTATCTGGAAGTGTGCCAGTTGTCACCCAGCAACAGGGTCTTTTAAAATCATAAGAAATACAATGAAAACTGAAAAGAGTTTTGGCTCTGAGGACTCATGAATAGCACAGGGCCAGTCCATGACCCACCCCAACATGCCAGGATCAAGCTTTGGGGCCCACACTGCCCCCATCTTGCTAGGACCAGGCTCCAGGGCCTCGTACCATCCCAAATCAGGCTCTGCGGCCCCAAGCCATGCTGCCCCCATCTGGCCCCAGGATTGGGCCCTGCACTTCTCTACGCACATGATTTAGCACACAGGACCACATCCCACAGGATCTGTGGGAAACCCTATGAACCAAATGACACTGTGCTGGGGACTGAATCTGGCCTCTGGGCTGGAGATTGATCTATGAACCACTGGTGTGTTTTGGGATGGATAGAAACTAAGGGCACCTATATACATGCAGCAAGGCTGCTCTAATGTGCTGTAATTACAGTATGTCGGAGCAGACTTGATTAACTGCGTCTCCTGGAGCATGGTAATTACCACACTCCAGCAAACTCCAGTGTCACGTACGCTGGAGTCCTTTGCACTGAAAAATGATGGCATGGGGACCCTGATACACATGACACTGTGGGTGCTTTAATTACAGCGGCTCTTGGAGCCACGCTAATTAAAATTCCTGCCCCCGCTCCCACTCCCAACTCCTGGAACATGTGTATAAATGCCCTAAGGGACAAAAAATATTTCAATTTTGTGAGCCTACGTGACATTTATAGAGCTGTATAAGTGCAATTGTTGGTACTTATATGGCTTTTAGATTCTATTTCAATCTATGGCAGGATAAGATTGCCTCAGTCCTGGCAACCATGGCACCACAAATGTAAATGAATGAGGTTTCTTCCTCCTTTTAACTCAGTAACTTAGTGGTAAGGCCACTTGCCCAGGGAGCTGGAGACCTTGGTCCAAGGCCCACCTTATCGAGAGTAAGGTCTGAATTTGCCTCCTCCACTTCCCAGCAAAATGTTCTAACCAGGCCACAGGGTAGACATTATTCAGAGAACTTCCCATCTATTTTCTTGATGCTGGCCCATTGGGGAGCCAAGAGGAAAAGATACATGGTACCCGGCAAGAAAAAGGAAGTGGAGAGGGAGAGCTTCATGAGAGGGACACTGCTGTGAAAAAAAGAAACCTAGCTCTTGGTTCCTGCCCCAATGGCTTTTCTGCACCTTGCAGTCATTGGGTAAAATGGATAAACAGTAATGGAATAGTTTCTGCCTCACTGGCACCATAACTAGGGCCTCTTCCTGTTGGGGCCAAGGATCTTGCCTATAACATTTATGGCACAAAAGTACTCAAATGATGTTTCATCTGTTAAAAATCTATTGTGCATTTTTAATCCAATTAGGTGACATTCTCTTCCTTGCTGTGTAAAACTAAACACATTAAATAAAATCACATGAAGCAGACCAGCTATGTTAGCATCCTTTTTATAAACCTCAGTTAGAGGATGCCATCTACAAGGCACCTGGATAATTCTGGCTGACTAACTAGCCAAGAATGGAAACAAATAACTCCACCAACATGACTTACAGCTAAACAGCAATTTTGAAGCTCCATAACTATATAAGTAATTTGGGTCCATTCAAGGACACTCTTCTACCAAAGCACACATCAAGTAACTAAAGAATTAAGACAATAAATAGTAATTAATAGTTTCCCAGGCTTAAACAGCATTGAAGAGCTTGTTAAACAACATTTTGAAATATTAAAGGTATTTGCATATTAGTTTTGCAAAGTAGATCTGTTTTTCATTTTCTGTAATACAACAGTCATTTGGATTCCTCATGTAATCAACAGACTCAAGAACATACAATAGTCATTATTTATCACAGACTCCTAAGTAGGTATTAGGAAAGAAATGATAGTAAATAAAAAGCCAAGACTTCACTCATAAGAATTCTGTTTTCATCCAAGAGTGCTCAAGGAGCTGGCCAAAGTTAGTGTGGAACCCCTGGTGAAACTCTTCCACAACTTGTGGCACTCTGGAGAAGTCCCTGAGGACTGGAAGAGGGCCAATGTTATGCCCATCCACAGGAAGGGCAGAAGGGAAGCCCTGGGTAACTACAGGCCAATCAGCCTAACTTTCACCCTAGGAAAAATCCTAGAAAAGTTCATCAAGAAGTCTATCATGATAAGCTTGTAGAAGGTAAGATTCTGAGTGACAGCCAGCATGGCTACATCACAGGCAGGCTTACCTTACCAACTTCATCTCCTCCTATGACCAGGTAACTCATCACCTGGATATGAGAGAGCAGGTTAAAATTGTATACCTTGACTTCCAAAGGTAAAGGTAGTATCCAATGATACCCTCATGAGAAAATTGGAGGATTGTGGGCTTAATTCCAAGACAGTCAGGTAGGTGAGAAACTAGGTGCAGGATAGGTCCCAGAGAGTCATAGCGATGGATCTGTGTTATCCTGGCAAGAAGTAGGCAGCAATGTCCTGCAGGTGTTGGTGGTTGGTCTAGCACTTTTCAATATCTTTATTAATGATTTGGATGTGGGGGTGAAAAGCTCACTGGCCAAGTTTGTGGATGACACCAAGTTATGGGGAAGCATGGTCATGCTTGAAGGCAGGCTACAGATACGGATGGACCTAAACAGGCTAACAAGTTGGGCAGATCATAATCTGATGAAGTTCAACATAGAGAAATGTAAAGTCCTTCACCTCGGGATGAGCACCCCCCAACAGACCTACAGGCTTGGCGGCACCAAACTGACTAGCAACACGAATGAAATGGACCTGGGGGTAACAATAGACCATAGTATCAATATGAGCCAGCAGTGTGATGCTGTAGCCAGTACAGCAAATAATACTCTAGCATGCATCAATCGATGCACTGGTGAGACCCCAGCTAGAGTGCTGCATCCAGTTCTGGGCACCACACTTTAATAAGGACATGGATAAGCTTGAGAGAGTCCAAAGAAGACCCACCCGTATGATCAGAGTCTTACACGGCAAGCCATACAAGGAAAGGCTGAGGGATCTGGGACTCTTCGGCCTGAAGAAAAGGAGGCTGAGAGGGGACCTGGCAGCAGTGCATTGCTACACTAGGGGAATACATCAAGAGCTGGGTGAGCAGCTGTTTACCAGGGCAGCTGAGGGGAAAACTAGAAGTAGTGGCCACAAACTCCTGGAAGACCGATTCAGGCTCAATGTTAAGAAAAACTTCTACACAGTCAGGGTGTCCCGACTGTGGAATAAACTCCCTCCAGAGGTGGTGCAATCACCTACCCTAGAAATATTCAAGAGGAGACTAGA
This sequence comes from Crocodylus siamensis, assembly GCF_052110815.1. Taxonomy (NCBI): domain Eukaryota; kingdom Metazoa; phylum Chordata; order Crocodylia; family Crocodylidae; genus Crocodylus; species Crocodylus siamensis. The sequence continues at coordinate 19,718,227 of NC_143403.1, forward strand.
CAGTCCCCTTGCTGGGGTCACCTGACCCCCAGTTATATTTCCTGCTCGGTGCAGGGGGCTGGACCCGATGATCTTCCAAGGTCCCTTCTGGCCTTACAATCTATGAATCTATAAATATGCCTCAATGCTGAGATTACAGATGTTTGTAGTATAGTAAAGAGGTTTTCTGACCCTTTTTAACTGGGAAGGCTATATTGAAAAGTTCTAAGTTCCGTCTGACATCTTATTTCACATCTGCTGTACTACAAGTTTTCTATAAGTGCATTACAGGTACAGAGACAACATTGGTGTGCTGCTGTTAGTGGCCCCTAGGTTTCTGCTCTGCACATCTTTCATTATTTTAATTTACATTATGAATGGAGCTTTGCTGTAGAGTCAGGTACATCTAAGAAGTGTTGGCTAGCCAAAAGAAGCTTAGCTACGACTGGCTGAACCACACTAAGATTTTCTTTTAACTTATTGGGAAAGCAGCCACTTATGAGCTATAAGCAGAGAATAACTGGGGGGGTGTCCTTTGTCTGCACGTGCTTGGGGTACGGATGGGGAGACTTTGTAATTAGTGTGGTTCCCAGACAACCATTCTAATTAAAATGGCTCACTGTTATGTATATTAAGTCCCCGTGTGTTTCAACATGACCGCAGGATACTTTACCTAAACCTCATTTGACAATGTTTATATAAAGCACCCCTAGAGCCATTTTGAAACATACGGGGGCTTAATACACATGATGGTGAGGCAATGCTGGAGTGTTCAAATTATATTGTGGAGCAGACTCAATTAATCAAGACTACTCCAGCATGTTCTACTTAGAACATGAATGAGGACATCTATAGTCACCCTTTCATCCCTGCCCCACCCAAGTTTAAGACCAACTGTTCTTCAGGGGTAGTAGCATTGCTATTCAGGCAGCTCTGAGGGAATCAACTGACCTCAGAGCTCATTATAACATACCTGTTCTTTGATAATCTCTCTTCATTCCACAGGTGTTAATGACCCTCTCTCTCCTTTTAATGGTCTTGATGTTCTATTAATCAAGCTATTCTTTCTTCTACATTTTTGCTATCTATTAGCCATTCCTGGTAATGTCTCTCTTCACAGCCCTGTAGACTGTTTTTAGCTCTAACTAAAAACTTTATCTCAGGTGTGCTAATATTAACTCAGATGAACATTAATTCATGTCTGGAAATGATCAGTGTTGGATAAGGAGTCAAGATACTCAAAAAGGCTGGATTTTGTTTTACAAATCTGAATAAGAAATGCACATTTAACTATAATGACTACAGGACTAATAACAATTTCTCTAACTAATTTTTATTTCTTTTGAATATTTTTGCCTAGTTTGTTGTGGTTTTTATTTTCCATTTTATACATAACCTAGCAAATTAGTGTGCATTCCTGTAAAGTTATATATATTTTTGCTTTGTTCTTAAATTAAATTATGTAGCTCAAGACTCTTACCATATTAATGGTAGGGAATGGTTCTAGATTCTTTCTAACTGGCAAAAAATATGTGTTGGGTTATCTGTGACGATGCACCACAGCATGTCTACTGCCCTTTTCAAAATTTTAGGTGTGCCTATGGCTACAAAGATGTCAGGACCTTTCACAACTTGTAAAATGAGCAGAGCATAAAAGGAGCTAATCCAGCTATGGACAACAGATTCTACTCACTGTTTCCAGGCAGTGGGTACCATTTCTAGGTACTATTAAGTAGCCACAATATTTGTACTTGTAGTTGAGGACCAGTTCACAGCTGTCCATTAGGTGGAAGTTCAATCCGTAGAGATAAATGGGGAGAATGAACCTTACCCTCAGCCACACTTGGGGGAGCTTCTATCCCTTCATTCTTCACTGGCCTACAGCAGGGCCACAGCCCAGGGAAGAGCCATGTAGCATCACCTGACGAGCAGTTGCAGAGGGCATTGTGGAAAGCTCCAACTCAGGCTGTGCAGAGTACAATTGCTTGCAAAGTAGGGCTGTGCCTCAATGGCATATCTGAGCACTGGGGATATAATTAGTATAAGTGGAAATTTGGGGAGGGGGGAATCTCACAAATTAAGAACAAATACAGAATAGAAGAACACAAATTTTATATGGAAGAGTAACGGGTAAATTCTTATTAGCATCCTAACAGAACTAATTTGCTTGATCTGCTGGAACAAAATTGCCAAAATATTCATGTGCTTACTAACCCTGAATGATTAGTAAAATTTAAAAGACTGTCCACTTTTTTCCCTAATTTTGCTGCCTCTTTTGTGTCAAATTGGTCAAAATCAGACAATCTAATGTTTTAAATGTATTTATAGCCAAAATTATTCAAAACATGCCCCAGAAACTTCTCTCTCTCTTTTTATTTTACAGATATTGGGTGTTCAGACTTTGAACTCAGCATGGAGTGAGTTACTCCAAACTTACATGCTACTGAAAATAACCAACACAGTGAGTTTTAAATATCATGCTAGTTATAGAATGTGAAATTCACTTGAAGTGAATTTTGCATTTTCTTGCTTACCCTTGACTCTCTGCAAACATCTTAATATTGCAAAGTTCATGAAAATAGAAAAAACAAAACTGTTTATGAATTCAGGTGAGCATTCACTGCAATTAAACTTGGCGACGGTCATTCTCACTCCCATTTGTAGGAAAATTACTACACAGTTTAGTTTAATTGATAGTGCCTTTACCTTAGAGAGGTTAAACTCTAGAATACCTTGGGCAGGACTGAAGGGAGAGAGGCTGGAGGGGTGGAGGAAGTCCAGAACAGGCTAGGTTTGAATTGGCAAAACTATGCAGGAATGCTTGCCAAGTGCATGCCCACACTACTGTAATCAGTGGTACATGACACAGATTGGTTTGTACCAGTTTCTGACTTTCATGAGCAAAAAAAGAAAAAGAAAGATTTCATTCAGGAGGAAAAAGACACCTGCTCTTTGAGCTGACTGGGGGCAGCAATTACCTCAAGCCCTGGATTATATCATCTCTTATCCATAGAGGCACTATTATGGATTGATATTGCAGATCTAGAGAATTGGCCCCAGATGTGCACTGCATTTGTAAAATGTTAGAGCAGGTAGTCTGATAGGGAAAGGGAATCCTCCAAATGAAATAGTAAGGTACTCAATAATTTTGCCAGTGAAAATTAACACTGCAAGTTGGCACATAACAACATGCGATTTTTAAAGGAGGCAGAGTAAAAATGGACTCATGTTTATTTGCCCAGTTTCTCTCCACATAAAACCATTCCCCTTTCATTCCCCTACTTTAATTTCCTCCTTTAGTTACCTGCTAGACCTGAGTTCAAGGTTCTATGTTTTTCTCTGTGTACAAAAGATGGAGTCACCAATAGTTCCAGCAATTTAAGAAATACTGCTCACTTCAGTGCTTTATATTTCAACGAGGCCTTCAGCTGGAGTGGCAGAAAACAGAACCAAGAATTCAGACCCAGGGAAGTAAAAAGGTTTTGTAATTAACCTATACAGAGAAACTAAGTGAAAGAAATGTTATTCTCCTTGAAGTATCTTTCATTACATTTTTCGTCCTAAATTGAGAGGTGCTGTAATGTAACTTAAGATGACAGGGACCCAACAGACCCAAGTCTTGGGTTTGTCCATGGTGCATGACTCTAGAAAGTATAGGGCTAAAAATGACTTTTTGTTCCCTTAATGCCACACCTACCCTCAGTTCTGAGCCCAGCCATTTACAGGCCCAAGAAGTCCAAAAAATTTCCATAGCTTGGACACTCTCTAGCCACACCATTGTCTCTAAATTCCTGAAATTACACTGGAAGGAATTCTCAGTGGGGTAGTTAGTAGGGGTGTGCAAAGCGGGCCCTATTCGTTTCAGATTTAGATTTGGCCTGAATCAGGGACAGTGATTTGATTAGTTGATTTGGATCACTGTCCCTGTATTGATTCGTCCAAATCCAAATCTGAAGATTCAATGCAGATTTGGAGAATCAGTGATTTGGACACAGACACAGCTTCAAAAGTTTTTTCTACATACTTTGAGGTAGCAGGCATGGCTTGTGATTGCTGTGATGGTGGGGCACATGGAGTGTCTGACAGGAATGCAAGGGGCCATCCACATGCTTGGCAGCAAACCCAGAAATGGACCAGAAGTACTTCTGCTCCTTTTTCAGGTCTGCCAGGGAGCACGCAGAGGGCCCACCTGAACCACACACCCCCAGCTCAGCAATTGGCCACAGCAGGACCCCAAGTTCCCCCCCCGCCAGACCCAGGAAGCACCAGTTGCTGAGCTGGGGGGGGCCTAGCCCCCCGGAATGCTCCCTGGTGGACCCAGAAGTACTTCTGGTCCACTTCTGAGTCTGCTGCCAAGCGCACTAGGGACCCTGCATGCTTCTGTGGGACACTCCATGAGCCACAGCATTCACAAACCCCTGCTACCTAGAGGTATGTAGAAAAAACATTTATAGCTGTGTCTATGTCCGAACCTCTGAATCTTTCCAAATCTCTCTGACTCAATTTGGAGGGTTCCAATTCAATTCAGAGAGATTAAAGGTCCTCTGACTCAATTCAGATTCAGAGATTCAGCCACCGAATCGGGCCAAATCTCCACCAAATTGAATCAGGGACCGGAGCTTCACACAGCCCTAATAGTTAGACCAATTTCAGGTATAGCTGGAGGGAAGACAGAGCATTTTGCAAGACTAGGATCAGCTCATCAGAGGATCCCCACACCAATTTTGTCTTTCCACCATCCTCTGGTCTTCAAAAAAGAAGCTGTATCCCCCTCTGCCTGCAATACTATATCATTAAAAAAATGAAGAAAAAGAAATGTTCCAAGCTAGCTAGCAGTCCAAATGGAGCTGTGAAGCCAAGCAAAGGGTCTGGTTACATAGATTTATCCAAAGGAGCTGGTACTCCTCACAAATCCTGGTTATATTTTGCCTAGACATAGCCCCAGAATTCAGTCCATGCTGTTAGGGTGTGAGTCCCTTATGTTTAGGGAGATCATGAAAACAAAACTATGAAGATAGGCTTATTGATGCAGCTGGATCTCCACCTGCAACCAGCAGGTTGCTCTTTGCAAAAGGAGCTGAGATATAAATCAGGGAGGTCAATAGGTAATTTATTCTCAGCATTTTAGGGCTCATTTCTGTACCCCACACTCTTGAAAATGGTCTTTATTCATATAAGGAATCCCATTGTGCTTGCACAAATAGTGTTTTGCAGGATTGGGCTCTAAAGCCTAGATTCTCTTTGCAAACAGATAAATATTTGTGTATCAGTATTCCGTGACTGTCTACCCAAATATTATCTGTGTGCATACAGTACAGAATGCATTTTGCCAGTAAGGGTTTGTTTTGCCAGTTGCTGGATCCACAGTAAACTGCATCCCTGCCTTCCTTTCCTATCTCTTATTAGTCCACAAAAGAAAAAAGCATAGTCTGCTCTGATATTAAGAGTAAATAAGTGATGCATGGGGACTTAATAATATTACCAAGCACTTATACAGCACTTTATACTTTCAAAGTGTTGTACAAACATTAACTAATTAATCTTCACAACAACCTGCAAGGTATGTAAGTATTAGTCTCCAAATTAGGGCCAAATTTGCTGCTTGCGTAAGCAACTCTGCAGACTTCTGAGCTACAACCACTTCTATCACCAGTAGATTTGGCCCTAGAAAACAGAGAGGTAACTAAGGATGTTAGGACATGCCACAAGTCACTGACAGAGCTGAAACTAGAATTCAAAAGCTCTTGACTCTCTCTTGTTTTCATCACTCCATGGAGGCCCTGTTAATTAACCATGCCATTCCTGTGCACATTAATAAAACTTGTGCAGTTAGATTGCATTAAGTTATTCCTAAATTTATTTTCAGAGATAGATTTAAAGTAAATTCCAACAAAAGAAGAATAGTATTTTCCTCCACTACAAAACCAAAATCTTATTCCATATATTATAACTGTATTGTATGTTCATGTGTGTATGTATGTAGAAATATATTTAGTTATCCTGTTTGACTTCCAGCACCTTCAATCAGGGCCCTAATTAGAAAAAGGTCAAAAACACATACAGTGTGAGCTATATTCCAATGTACAGGAATAACAAGAGTCTGTTAAGAGACATTTTATACAACTTGCAGAGTGTGAGCATTAATTACTAATAGATTTTATCCACGCTTTAAAGAAAAGAGTTAAAGGGAAAAGGATGGTGTAGATCACAAAACAATAACTATCTAGCACGGGTTTGAAAGGGTGGTGTGTGCACCAAAAGGTTAAAAACAAGGCATAGATGAAGCTAAATTACTCATCAGCCAAAAAAGCAGTTTCAAATCAGGCTTTGTAATATAGTGTAGAATATTCAGTGCAGATGGGATAGGGCTTAATGAAGTTAGAGCACAAAGAAACCGGGAGAAATCATCCCTAGTTGGTAAATGCAGACAAGTGGGGCGCACAGAGACAGAATCCAGCCAGTGTCAAAAGAAACACAATTTTTATGACAGAAATTGTAACAAATATACAGAAAAAATAACAAATAGCCAGAAGAATGAGTGGCAACTTTAAATCATGACAGTAGTTAATGACAGGCTTAGCAGGTTCTGGAACTCCATGCAGCACTGAAATGAGAGGCTCCTACCTACCTTCTGGTATATTCCTTTTATCAAACTCCTCAATCCCCAAGTAACAGCCTAGCACTCCTCCCTACCCTTCCTCTCAGATAAACCCCATTTTTTTCTTTTTACCAGCAATAGTCCCAGAAGAGACTTCAGAGAAAACACCGGCCTCCAGCATTCAAAATACTCAAGAGTTAAGTCTGGCATTTTTAGAATACCTGCGGGTAGTCTGGCGAATCAAGTATCCCACATTCACCCATCTCTAATGATGATTATTATGCACCAACAGCTGTCTACAGTTCAATGGATGAGGATCTAATTGATCTCATTATCTCCCCCTATATAAAGTGAAGTGTGCGCTCACTCTGTGGGTCTATGGATTCCAGGCTGATGAAGGACTTTGTGCAGAAGACCTGGAAATAGAAAATTCAGTACTGCTAGTTTGTTTTCAGCTGATCCAAATTCACAGAAACAAACATTTTGTAATGTACTGTGTAGCCTTTACAATGTGGCTTTTGTCTTGCCAGTTTAATACTGAATAGCTTAGATATCATTCATATGAATATTAATTTTGTAATAAAAAGCAAGAGATTGGTGTATTAGTTATGCATTCTTTTGTTACTCTTAGTCTTTAATTATTATTATTAATGCTATTATGTCCAATTTCCCCTCACCTCACTCACCCTGACAGCCTCCACTGCAGTGCCCTATCTCAGGCAGTTAGCTCCTTCTGGAGCCAACAACAATGTTACTCAATTAACCCTCTGGCAGGGTATGCTACAGTATATAAATGGTGTTGCTTCCTTCCCTCCAAGTCTGTGTACATCATTTCTGTCATGCTTTCTACTGTACAGCCAGGGATACAAATCGCCTTCCTAAACTTGGGTTGCCTATATCACAGTGCCAGATATTGCTGTCTCTTCACTGGGCCTGTATGTTGTTCTCAGTGTGTCATTCTTAGCTGAAATATTTATGGTGATGCATATGTGCACATAAGACACACATATGCATGTTCGTTTTCAAAAGTTACAGTACAGAAAGGAGAGAGAAAAGCTATCTATAGAAACAACAGGATTCTCCTGATTCTCCTTTCACTTTCTGTGGCGTAAATATACTGATTTCATTAAAATTATACTTAATTTACACCAGTATGAAAGAAGAAACTGACCCTGTAATAAACCACTCACGTTGTTTTTAGTTTGCCTCTAATCATAAAGATTATTTCATTGTCACTGTGCAAAAGATGCAATGAAAAATACCTATTCCTTACAGCTATGCTTCCAGCAAGTCTCTCTTGTTTTTAAAAAAAATACTTCTGTTCATTTGCTAGTCTACAAGAGATATATTTTTAACATAAAAACACTATATTTAATTGGTTATGGATCTCAGTTCTTTTAGCACTACTGGAAATCACACAAAAGCACATTAGTACAGAGCAATTAGTGCAATGGCAGTAAACAACTAAGGCACTATTAAGCTGTGGGTGATTAAATAGTATTACTTCTTTATTTTTTATGATATTAGACTTAAAAATGGCATAGATTTTAAACATATATTCCCATTAACATTACTATATAATATGAATAGCAGGTGTCTTCAACTTTTTCTTAAAGTAGAATGTATTCAGAGCACTTCAGTTTATAGAAAGCTGCTCTTTTTTATGGGAGATCTGTTTCTTTATACAGTATATGTTGCTCTATTTCTTATCTCAATACACCGGGACTCTTAAACAGTAATATTATTTAATTGGAGTTATGGAGTCATACACTGTTCCTTCAGAAAATAATACTCATAGCTCTAACAATACAGAACAAAGAGCTACAAAACTCCCAAAATAATATGCAATTATTTATATTTGTGCAAAGAACAAATTGGGCACTATATGACAAATTTACTACAATGGGAAATAACAAACATTACGATAAGTTAGCCTGAATGGCAGTAACCTTCAGGCAACATAAAAGACAAGAATATGACCCAAGGACAGAGCCCTTGTGGTATACCTTTTTAATCTGCCTAGCCCTCACAATCTCTCTGGACTCTGTACTTGTTTATAGATCATCCTCATGGTCTGGCACATCTTTTCCTCGGCATCTGATTAAGTTAACAATGTGCTGCTATTTGCATGCAGATTTGCCAGGCCTTTCTCTACAGCTGCTCCCAAAGACTTGGTCTTTCTCTGTAATGTGATAGCACAGCAGTCAGTAAATGCAATCTTTGTCAAACCCAGGTGTGCTCTTGATTTGGTTCTCATTCGTTCCAAGCAATTTTTCTTTCTGTAGCATTTATAAGGCTCTATTATAGTATAGCCACATCTGGAGCTAAAATTCTTCTATTAATTATATACTTTTACCACTATGAAGAAAAATTCAGAGATACTAGCATTTTTTTGTTGTTGTTCTTACTCTTCTTTGACAGGCAGTATTTTATATTTGCTCCTTTTTTATTATTATTAAGTGCCATTCCTGATTCATATTTCCATAACATAAAAAATAATATAAAATCAAAATAATATAAAATCCTTTAATAAAAGTATTACATTAAATGCTTTGTGTACCTTGTTATACTTTGCATATAAATAAAAGATTATAATTATATACATCTAACTGCCCCATTAAAGAGTTATAGTGTTACTTGAGTAAAAAGGAGAGGCTTTTTTTTTCCCTCCCTAAAGTTACTTGGTTCCCTGGTGGACACTAGTTCACATCACAGAATCACCAAACAATTTGTTCCCTCCACAGTCAAAAAGCAGCGCCAAATTTGATCAGCATGGTGACTTAAATGCTGTATTTTCTTTGTGCAATGAGGGTAATTTTTCAAGATCAAGTTTGAAGTAGATTAGTGTAGAAATATGAGCTAAGCCTTCACTCTTATCATCTGAGTATGGATAAAGGATGTATTCACCCAAGAGCACTGCAAGTTATTTCCTAAGAAATTTTTTTCTGAGTCTTTTTTTCGAACACAGAAATCATCACAGTGAAGTAATAAATGGAGGCTGGCAAACAGTTTTGACAACTGAATATCCACTGTGTAAATGTATGCCTAAGAGAAAATACTAGAAATCATATTTCTTAATTCAAAGTCTAATTTATGATCCAAAAAGTAAGCTTCCTTCCTTGGTAAATACTTCCAAGAAGAAGGGGTCAGTGTGCTTATAGATTTCAGAAGAGCTTTGGAGAAATACAAGTCAGCTCATGGTGTGAATGAAGTCCCATCAGATCAAAATCTCCTTCATGCAACCAACCCCACCCAACCAATGATCAAGTACGTTTGACATGGACACAGATGGTTAGGAACCTGGCTTTACTGAAAACTCTCCAAGAAGTATATTAAAACGACATAAACTTTTCACTTTTTTTTCTTATTTCTCTTGATTTTTGTTATATGATGATAAAAAAAAGAAATGCTTTGTGCCTATGCAGCAGTCTTTACTAAAGCATTGTAGATAATTTTCTAAACTTCTTTTTTCAAATATACCTCCTTTTTTAATTTCTAGGTTTTGATGAATTAGCTTTCACCATGAAAACATACATAATATACTTCTACCGTTCTGTATGGAAGTCTTTTTTAACATTCTATTTAGGAATAAGCTTTTATTTTAAATGGTTTATTTATAGTACATTTACTCTGCCTGAATCTTCTATTTCAGATGATTAGTTTGCCCCTAAAATATACTCCTATGCACAAAAGAAGAAAAAAAAAGGAATGAACCTAAGACAGAAGCTGTGTAACTAGATTACATCACAGGTTACAGTGGAAAAAAATAAGAGAAGAGAAAATATATTTTGCTTCTATAGCATGCTATTTTAGTGGTGATGGTTTGACTTTTGGCCCACACACATATGCCAATGGCAAGGCTAACTCTAGGGACTAACAAAAAAGAATGTGTGTTCACAGCTGTACAGTACACCAATACAGATTACATGTTTTCAGTGTTGCGGCCACAACAGAATGCTAATTAACATACTGGAGTGATGAGAACGGCTGTAAGGGCCTTATTGTTCCATTATTTCATGCAGCCCAGCTGCCTTTGTTTATGTCACTTATCCTCTCGTGCCACAGGTTTTTACTCCAAAAATACTATCCCAATACAACGTTAATATTTAAAAAACAAAGAGGTGGCAGATTGTCATTTTTGTGTCAGTCTCAAACTGCAGAACTGTTAAGCTGTTCTGGTTCGGTATTTAGAAATAATTTAACAGCCATATTCAGACACTGCCTGCATTCTAACATAATGGCTGAATACTTGAACCAAGCAAATGCATAACTATCCTGACATCACTTATGAGATTTAGATTGGTCAGTTAATGGAAGTCTTTACCAGAATCAATACCATAACAGCTTCTTGAAATGAACGTGATTTTTTACACAGAGTGCTGCGAACAATAAGTACAGAAATACACTAACCTTTGTATACAGCACAAAGGAACTAGGATTTGAAATTAAGAAGCAATTACATTTTTTTGCAAGTAACGTTACACTTGATTATTAAAAATAAACACATGCAAAATAAGTTCTTATTAATAAGTAGCTGGAGAATATTAATACTCAACAATCCTATTATTCTTTTTTTCAACTTTTTGACTGACGTTTTACCTGCTAGCTTAGTTATCATGTTGCTATTAAGTATTATATTGATGATTGTTGTCAACAATAGTTAAATATTACAGCAAACCACTTTTTATAAGAGATTTAGCCCCATTTGACTGCAAGTAATATTAGTTTTGTCTTCTGCGCTGATTTTTTGTATAGATATTAAATTCTGTTAAATAATGATATTATTTGTAATATCATGAGGTCTGCTACAACTAGGTATGGAAAACCTTTACACAATGCAGTCCCAGTCTGAAAAGCCAGACATCCAAAGCCCTAATTCTGCAAATACTCATGTCTATGAGTAGATTCACTCACAGGAATCAATGCTTATCTAGTGGGACAACGAAGTTTCTCACTTGTGTAAAAGTTTGTAGGACTGAATCTTAATTTGAACTAAGCTGCAACAAGTGAATTTAACAAACAAATGGAAGAAACTGGGGAGAGAAGATGAGGGGTTCTGTAATAAGAATGCAGCTAGCTAAGTGCACAGCTACCTGGGTGGCAAAGTTTCTTCCTTTATTTATTTGGTATAAATTCAGGATATCAACTAATAATAAGGAAGTTGCCAGGCCTATCACCCATAATCTATAGTATGGTGTCTTAAATACCCAGCATCCTAAAATAAACCTGGCTGGCAAAGAATCATAAATTTAGGAAAACTATTCCCAAAAAATCATATGCTTTTCCTAATCAAAGACATTGTGTTGTTATAGTGAAGCACACTAAAATCCTGAAAACATCCCAGTGAGTGAACAAGCTATGGTTGCTTTTTAATGAGTTTAACTGGTAATCTTGGATAAATGTGGAACTGCTTGAAGTGTCTGTCTTATGTAAGGCAGTAATGAGAAGATTTAATGTTTTCTACAACCCACACTGCTTATAACAGTGAACATGCCACAGGTGTGTTACAATCTAATATATGGTAGTTTCTCAGCTATGACCATTCCCCTACTGTGGACACAACATAGATTTTATAAATTGGATCCAGGAGCTAGCTAAATTACCCAGCTGCTCTGTGTTTAAGCCCTCAGCTAGTTTACATACCAATAATAATAAACTTTCTATAATAACAACTCTAAATGGCTGAGTTGTTTTTCTTTTAAGCTGAAGCAGAGCACTTTTACAACTTAGTTCAGTGAAAAACTCTAGAATTTGTTCCCTCCAAAAATTGCTGAGGAATTACAGACAAAATAATATTCAACTACTTCATACATTCTTGTCATAGGAGGACCTGCTTATCTTATGGTACAGACAGACAATAATATCATAACTCGTCCTTTTGTAATTCACTAGGGGGCTGGTTTCTTTTAAATGCATATTTACCAGGTCAAAGCAACACGCTCACACAATCACATACCAGGGCACTGATGGCAACAACTTGATAAATATTTGCATGCTACAGTCTCAGGTACTAACCAAAACTGATACTCATGGCCTGAATCTGCTTCCCACTAGATCATTCATTCATTCCTTTATTCATTCATTCAACCCTCTCCCCCCCACAACTCCCCTGCAATTGTTGAATGCATTGTAAATCATCTGTCATACTAATACTTTTAAAAATATTAGGTGTAATTCTGACATTACTGAAGCCAATGATAAAATCCCCCACTGACTTTAATGGGGACAGGGTTTCCCTCATAGTGAGGAGTTTAAAGAAGCTGACTTTCCAAAGTTTGCAAAGACTGTATTGAAAACGTCTTATACTTGAAGCTTACAATTATAGAAGTTAATAGCAAGAAGGCACAAAAGCAGTAATTGTGCGATTACATAAACGGATACCTGTATACCAACTCCTCATGATGCATATGGGAGTCTGTATGGAAGTCTGAAGGTAAGGATTTCATTAAACATGTACATGCATTTCACAAGTATAGATATTTTTAAGCTATCCCTTAAAAAAGAAAAAATAAACCCTGTTCCCTCATCCCTACTCACAAAGAATGGGGCGTAACAACTTGGAACACCCTTCAGAGGCTGAACAGCCTAAGTACAAATACAGCCATCACAATGCTTGCTCCAAGGATCAGGCTTTGCTTTCCCATAGAGAAGTTCTGAGGACAGGCCCTGGAGAAAGGGAATCTCCATTAGTATCCGTCTTGTGAAGATCCCTCTGATTGGGCTGTGGTTTCACTACAACAGATGAGTCTGCAATGTCTAAGACCTAACCATAGTTCTTCACAAGGGAAGCGCACAGCAAGTCAGGATGATTTGCACTGAGGTCCCCTGCTTCCATGCAAGCTCTGACTCAGTGGGAGCCATGCACAGAGGCATTTTACAGGGGAAGGTTCTAGAATAAAGGTAGTATAACCTTGGGCTGTATTAACTGTACCTGGTACAATCCAAACTCAAGCTCTGCTCCCACCTCTTCTAACTCCCCTGCCCTTCCCAACCTCCATTTATTTTTTCCTTTAATTTTCATTCCTCGGCCAGGGCCAGGGCCAGGGCCAGCTTCTGTTCTGCTAGTTAGGCATCTAAGTAGCACTTAGACATCTAAGTACAAAGTCACGTGCCATTCAGATGGATAACAGGTGGAACAGGACCTAGTCATCGGTGCTTAAGGCCACGTACAGACGTTACACTTTTACTGATATCAGTGATCAAAAACCGGTGTATACCCATAACAAAACAGAAATTTGGCATACAGAGACAGAAAATGGCAGAACCCCATCTCAGATTTGTATCCTTACACACAAAGGGCAAATGTGTGTTCTGTTCACTACCAATCTAAACTATGGTGCTTACAGAAAACTACATGACTTAGATCGTGTCCACCTCCAGCTTTTTGAATGTCTGTACCTACCCTGAGGGGCTTGCTGTCCCTAACAAGAGTTTCACAGAATTTCTGTATAGGTAGCGTAGGCCTTAAAGGCACTGCTCTCTCAGTATCACCACTCCCCTCCCTAATATTGACCTCAGAGAGTATATAAAGGACTTCTACAGGGGTTTTGGAAAGGGGAATAACGTTATCGAATAGACTGGACCCACTTCCATGTGAGGGATACTAGAAAGCTAAATATCTAGATTTGTTTCAGTTCCCAAGTATAAAAAGTATGGCTTTGCTAAGAGCTGCCCAAAGCTTTCAACCCAAAACCCAAAGCCATGTAGGAGTCTGCCTTTTCTCACCACCAGGTGAGTGATTGGGCAGGAAAATGGCTGCCATACTGGCTACTAGAAACTCAGTGGTTTTAGTTTCAGATTAGTTTCATGTAAGTGTTGGACTCCAGAAAGCCTAAAATTCATGACATGAACCACAGAGGGATGAAAAGTCTAGAAATGTAATGTGAAGTCATGAAAACATGACTGAATATCACACGGTTCCAGTTCATTCACTGATGGCCACAACCATTTTCTTACTGGCCAAATGAGTTTTTTCCACTGCTCATAACACCCTGAAGCATGAACTTATATTTACCCAATGTAAAATGTTTTAAGGTTAGTAGTACAGCCACTGGGTCTTTTCAGTTCAGGAAGATAATGTTGTCACTTAACTAAAATATTTTCAAAGAAAGTACTTTCTGAGTTGGGATGATTTACAAATTGCCAAGCATGAGAATTTTACTTGATGCCTCAAATATGCTTATTAATCACCTAGCATTAGTATAAAACTGTTATTTAATGTGTATTAAACCTTCATTTGAAGCACTTCGTTCCAAAAACCAATCATGCCATACTTATGGAGGCGGAACTTTATTTAAGGAATATCAACAAAATGATAAGAAATAATAATAATTATAGCAATAACTACATGGTATTTATATAGCACTTCATATGATACAAATACCAAAATCATATTAACTAATTAGTGCTCACAATACCCATGTGGGGTAGAAAAGTATAATTAACCACATTTTACTGATGTGTTAGTAGACACTGTCTGAGGTTACTTAACTTACCTAGATGTACGTGGGATGAGAATTGCCTCATGCAAATTATCCAAAGCCCTATATAAAGAAGCCTAAACACAGTAGTCAAAAAGATTACTTTTCTACCCTGCTTTGAGGAGGTGGATGTGTGGCACAGAAAGAAGCAATGAGGACAGGTATGGAGTAGACTAATGAATCATACCTCTCAGTACCTTGCAGCTAGACACCCTACACTGGGGCAGGAGGGGAGTGGCCACCACTCTATAACACAGACAATTTAACATAACGGGATTATTTGAGCACTGCCCTTTTCTACAATGTTACCCCTAGGATAGTACAAGATTCAGATTTGTACTAGACCAGGATTACTACACAGGTATGCCCAAATCTTAGCCAGAGTCTCAGATCCATAGCCACTTTTCCCACCAACCCCAAGCATGCATCCAAGATTATAAAGATTCAAGAAAAAAAATTAAAGATCTTCTTTGGTTCAGCTACATTTCTTTTCCTGTTTGGGTAGGCTGTTTGTAGTCAAATATTGTGAACCATGTGACCTAATTAAGCAGAGTACCATCTATTCCAAAAGTGAATGTTACATACTATCAGGCAGAACCATTGCTCCATGAAAGGGGGGAAAGAATAGTGAAAATTTGTGTGACTGAAGTAAAAAAGTACAATTATTTATTCTTTATCAGTGACACATCACTTCCTCAAGCAGTGGCATTAACAGTAGGAACCTGATTTTCAGAGCTGCTAAGCACCAGCTGCTTCCATTCACTTTAGCTGGACTTGGAGATGCTCAGCAGCCCTGAAATGTCAGGAGCCAGCTAAAATTGTCATGTGAAGTCCTGTAAAGTCAAAGAACACCTGATGGAGGACAGTGATGCATTTTAATTAAATAGAGACCAAATATGAGCAGCCAGAACATTCAAAGCCACTTACATCAGAGTAAAAGGAGCAATGATAATTAAAGGTTTGTTTAAAATTAATGTTCTCCAACATTCAGTGGCCAGAGGGGAACAGCAACGATGCTATTGGCCCCTAAACAGAACCTAGGTCCTGTGACACCTCAACAAAAGCTTTATTTCAAAACAGAACTGAGCAAAAACTCTGGGGGACAAACTTGTAAGCAGGACTGCCACAAAATAAACCTAGTACCCTAGCTGAGTGCCATTCCTATGACCTTCCCCTGTCTGAGCTGCCTTCTGCTCCCTGTACTCCCTATTCTATCTGCCACTCTACTTTTCGCTCCCTGTACTGTCTGCTGCTGTTCTGCCTGTCCTCCTCTGACCTGATGCATGCCACAAAGAGGCTGCCCATGCCATTTGTGGTCCTCATGCCACAGGTTGGTTACTCCTGGTCTAAATCATTTCCTATATAAATTCATTCAAATTTTAAATGATTTTGCTCAAAGCTGCCACTTTCTTTTTTCAGTCAGTCTGTGAATATTCTGAGAAAGTAGCTTTTTTTCAGCATGAACACTGATGGAAAATGAACTCTGTACCTGAATATTATCAACAAAAGATTCTGGAATTGTATACTGGATAGTAAATTTCAAATCTGGTAATTTATGATACAGTGGTTAGTTTAGCAAGCTGGAAGTATTTGCAGGAAATATGCTATCCCTGTTAGCAGGTGCAGCTACAGCAGGGAAAAGGTTAAGTGGGCTCTACTGACTTGATGAATCAGGTAGTGTATTATCTCAACAGGATAAAGAGACTGGAATGACTGGAAAGAAATTCTAGTTCCATCAAAGTCAACAGGAGTTTTGCAATTGGCTTTAATGTGGCTAGAATTTCACCTGGAGGACCTAAGAAACAATCCTCAAGCAACCCAAGAACCCAGGAGCACCCAAAGTCTGCAAAATCCTTGTTAAATTGTTAAATTTCCTTTGTTAATAAAGCCAAACCCCAAAGCACAGCCAAGATTTTGGTATTCTGGTAGAACACAAGTTAAGATACTAGCTACATATATCAGCTAGTGAGGAAACAAAAGCAGTATCATGTGAATTCTGCAAGCCACCAACACTGTGAATATTTACAACAAACTATTTGCAATGCAAACAATCACCAGACCAAGCATTACTTGGAGAAGATGATTGAAAATAATTTCAAACAACAAAGAAACCAGAGAAAAAATCTATCTGTTCACAGAATGAGTTATTCCTCAATGTGTTATGTCTACGGTATCTGAGGATCTTTGCTGTTGAAATTAATAAAAGTTTTACCATAGAGTTTTATACAAAGGAGCATGCACCATTTAATAAGAGAAATGAACTCGTCAATTAAAACAAATACTGGTCAAGTTTCTATTCCAAGAGAAGCCAGTCAAGAACCAGAGCAGATTTAGTCATACTTCCCTTTGACTTCTTCATAGTTTCATAGTTAGTAGGGTCAGAAGGGACTTGAGCAGATTATCAAGTGCGACCCCCTGCCATGGCAGGAAAGAGTACTGGGGTCAAACAACCCTAGCAAGGTGTTCGTCTAGCCTCCTCTTAAAGACCCCCAAGGTAGGAACCAACTTCCAACTTCACTTGGAAGTTGGTTCCAGATCCTAGCCGCCTTGACAGCGAAGTAGCACCTCCTGATATCTAGCCTAAATCCACCCTCTGCTAGCTTGTGACCGTTATTTCTAGTCACTCCTGGTAGTGCTCGGGGGAACAGGGACTCCCCCAGTGCCTGCTGGTCCCCTCTGACTAGTTTATAACAGGCCACTAGATCCCCCCTCAGCCTTCTCTTGTGGAGGCTGAACAGGTTCAGGTCCCGTAGCCTCTCCTCGTAGGGCCTGCCCTGCTGCCCCCTGACCATGCGAGTGGCCCTCCTTTGGACCCTCTCCATGTTGTTCAGGTTCAGGTCCCTTAACCAATCAGTGTGCAACCGGGGTGGCATAAAGCAAGGCATGGATGAATGAGAGGGGTTGATCTCTCCAGGTGGGGGTGCTGGCAGCAGCTGACAAGTCCTTCCATAACCCCAACTGTTCATTTCTGTATTTTGAGGGTGGAGGGCAATGGAGGCTAGTCATGAGCATGATGTGAAGAAATGAGGAGCGGTGGGGGGGAACAATTACAGCCCTACCCACACCTGCTTCGTGGTTTGAAGCCATGAGGGGCAGGAGGCGTTGTTTGAGAGTTGTGTTGAGGGGAAGGGGCTCCCAGGTCCCATGAGAAGTTGCATGAGGGAGGCACCACACAGCTTTTGATGGGAGAGGGGCCTGCAAGGTGAGGAGGGAGTAGGGGATTATGTGGGTAGGGAGGTGTGAGCAGCAGATAAGGGTTGGGGCTGAGGAGGGTGGTGGGGTCCATGGGGATAAAATGGGGTGTGAGGTGGGTTGGAGCAAGAGCGATTGTGGGTGAGGGGGGACCAGGGCTTGTGAGGGGCTGCAGGCAGGGGAGGGCTCAATGGGATGTGACGGGGATGCTGAGGGGTCAGCTGCACTGGGGCATGCTGGGCATGTGTCTGTCCAGGGTACAGTGAATTCATAGGGGCAGTGAGGGGGTATGGTAGGACTCGGTAGGGTGTGAGAGGGATGGTGGGGCAATGCTGGGTTTGGGGCACAACAGGATGGGGCTGAGCATGGGGATACATGGGATAATGAGGGACAGAGTCAAACCAGGAGGCATTTAAGGTAGCAGGGGCGATACATAAAGGGCAGTGAAGGGCACTTTGGGGCCATGGGGGGTGCCTGGGGTACTTGTGTGAGGGTACAAGTAGTAGTTCTGCTTGTGACCAGGCTAGGGGGTACCATTCCCCCTGCCTCCCTCCACACCACCACTGCCAATGCCTGCCCCAACCTGAAGATGGTAGCCAGCCTCCCATAGACTCAATTATATTTTTTTTTTTTGAATCATAAACCGAGTAATACAGCTGTAGGCCCTAGCATATTAGTAAAGCATCTAGTTTCTTTTTAGTTGGACAAAAATATGTATTGCATTATAGGATGGTACACCAGACCACCTGCACCCCCACCTTCAAAATACTAGATCCGCCCAGTTTCACAAACAGCCATGTAAAGACCATCAGATAAAATGCTGTAAATTTTTGTCCATCTCAGATCAGTCAACCTAAAAATACTGAGTTGCTATCATGATTTTTTAATAATTTCATATTTTAAAATAATATATAGCAGAGCAAGACTGAACACTTCAGAGATCTACAAGCCATCTTGAAGACATAGAATACAGGCAAACAACAACATTCAACAAAAAGCTGGTGCCAACTTGCAAAATTCAGGAC
>NC_143403.1:19740000-19745000 GCF_052110815.1 Crocodylus siamensis
CTGCATGCAGCTCTTGGTCCTTTCATAGAGGTCTATTCCAGAAAAGGGGTTGTTACAGACCCCACAAAAATGGTATTCAGAAAACTGGCATCGTTGCATTGTTAAGCACATCAGACAGTTGCTTTCCCCAGTCTCATAGAAAGTGTGCAATCTCCCTGGTTCCCCAGCCAGGAACTGGGACATTTACATAGAAAATAGGCCTGAGGGCCAATCTTTCACTTTGGGCTACCGCCAAGAGATGATGAAAGGTTCCTGTGAATCACCCCTACCTGCTGTATACCATGGGTAATCTGGGTGGCAGAGGAAGTGGCTGTCTCTTCACTAGACCTGTTCTCAGGTATCTCCTGAACAGCCTTGGCAAGCATGGACCTGGAAGCTTCTTTCCTAGCAACCTGGTAAGTACAAGAAGTCAGTCCTTTACCCATCTGGGGCCATGCAGGGTGATTGTGTTGCCAACGAAAAGAAGGAACTCCCATACAGTGTATACCTGATGAGTGCAGGGAAGCTGGGAGTGAGAGAAAGAAATAGGGCTGGACTCACAACTAGCAATGGCAGAACAAAGATGGTAAGTGCTCATTTATATATGACCTCACATCCACCTGCTGACCTTTGCAGAAACATGGCACGGAGTACCAAAGGATAACTATTATTCATGATAAGGCCTATGATTCCCCTGGGTATACCTGTCTGCCACACAGCCTACATTCAACACATGTAGGCCTTGTACAGGAAAGAAGGACCTTTCTGTTTGGTTGGACTAAGGTGTTTTGACAGTGAAATTATAGCTCTAGCCCAGAAGGTAAATGTGCAAAGATTATATCCTGCATATCTGCAGATTTCCACAGAACACTCACCTTCTAGATTTTCAAAGTTGGATTTTTAAAAATGTATAATATTTTTTTCAGATTTATTTGTGAAGAGTACAAATTAGGATACATCTGCCCAGTCATATATGACAGCTATGAATCCAAGTATGATGCTACACATCAATAAGCTAAATAGGTAGTGATTTAAAAGGTAGAATGCATTTCCAAATTTTAGAAATAAATCCAGTACGTTCCATTATATTACAGATTAACAATATAAATATTTTAATATACTGTAAAATGTATGTGCTCAATGACTCATGCTAGGTTTGTGTGCTGTGGACAACTGTCTTAACAACAGCAACATTTATATGGTCATAACTAAGTTTTTAATTTAACACCCCATTAAGATGGGGAAAGGGGAATGCACACCTCTGGCAATGCTCTTGTTTCAAGTCCATCTCCATCTGGATGCAGATTCACCAAGACAGCATTCCATTAATTTACAGGGCTGTCGACTTAGAAGTGAGCACCACTCATGTCCCTTCCCCCATGCACACACATTCAAGAATGCAGGTGTGTGTACTGGTGTATTTTGTTAATGGAATGTCACTCACTAGCATCCAGTAAATACTGAATGAATACAATAATAGTATTTTCATTGACTTGATGCACTCTTGCAGAAGGAAATCCAGCCCACCAGGGCCTTCCTACAATTTGTAAGCAGAGATAGATGTCCTTACTTAGAGGCAACTGTTGCTTTGTGCCTGGCAGCAGGAAGACCAGAACTTTTCTAAAACAAACCGCCTAAATAGACAAATAATGAACAAAACACTGCTCACTAGTAAAAAAAGTCTATAGATTACTATGTAAGTTACTCCAGCTGGAAGATGTAAGTGAATGTTTAACTTCCTCCAATATAGACAACACACAAGGCAGAGGAGACCCCAAAAATTTAAATGGACTTCTTGTTTTTTAAACAGTGAGGTCACTTCTACATGATGCAGAGTAACTTTAGCTGCATTGACTCTGGAGCTGTGGATCTTCAGTGCTTATTCTTTTGGCAGTGAGGAGACAAGTTTCACCCTATTTCCATAGCAAGAGACATCTTCCAGCAAGAGAAGACCTGGTTCAGCTGTGTAAAGGAGCAGCCATTAGAAGGGAGCTGCACACTTTCTATGGAATAGGAATCTCATCAAGTACATTCACCTTGTGCTTAAAGGGAAAGGATGTAGAGCCAAAGGACCTTCTTGTCTGTAGTGACAAATGCATAAGCCTTCTGGCTCTGCAGTCTGGGGGAAAGTATTCTGGAGAAGAGGCTCCTTCCCCTGCTGGAGTGGAAGGGGAAATGCCATGACCACTAAGGTAGTTTTCCTAGTCGCTGGGGAAAACCAGTTTTCTGGCATGGGGTAGTACCCACGGAAGTAATGTATAGTTAACCTCCTGCTTGAGTGGGAAGATCTTGGCTTTATGCCCACTTTATGGAAATGGGAGACTCCTCCCTAGCTTGCTCCTGTGGCCGTACGGTTGAGGGCAAGCAAAACCCAGGGGCATCCGAACCCTAAGCCTCTGGGCTTGGGCCTGCACGTAGGATGGCTGCCAAATGATTTGCAAACATCTGAAGCCACAGGTTGGGGTGGAGGGTGTTTGCTGGTGGTAGGGCCACTTATGGTTCTGGACTGACTCACAGATTTAAAATTGATTTGGCTTGGAACACGAAGAATTTTGATTTAAAAAAATAGTATTCTTTCCCTTGCACATTTGCCTGTAAGCCAGCTCAATGACTTTGTCTGGGTTCTGACATGATGATTTGGGTTTAAGTACTATGTGAGACTGAGTAGAATTTCTCTCCTAAACCAGCTTTGTCCCTTTCCCAATTGCAAAAACCTCAAAACGTTAGTAGTGCACAGGTGACGGCTTTATTCATAAAAAATAGTAGATTTTGCTTCTTTCACTGGGACTCTCAGAAAATCTACATTGTTGAGTAGCTTGTTACTGAATCAGGCACTTATTGTATATACAGATTATATAAACAAGAAGGTCAATTTTGTTTCAAACCTATATGAATATGGTTCTGGGACTGAATTAACTACTGATTGAAAAGTTACACATTTTCAGCTAGCTAATCACATTTTATTTCACTCCACATAGACAGCAGTGCAATGAAATTAGCTGTTTGTTTGTACATTTTGGAAAATGTTTTAACTTCAAGCCTGTAGAAAAAAAGTTTGATGCATTTCCAGGTAAAATTGTTAGGGTAAAAATACTGGTGACGGTGACTAAAAAAAGAGTCAATAGTAAACTAGTAATTGCTTTGACCTCATTCTTCTCCTCCATAAAATGCGATCTATGAGGCCTCTTTTCTTCAGCATGAATTTATAGTTCTAAGGGAACAGGTTTATTTCTCATAGCATAAAAACTAGGTTGAGATCTAATGTTGCATTTGCTTACCTAGCCCAGGAATGTGCAAACATTTTAAGAGGTTTTATCCATGTTCCCTAATTAGTAGGAAACCATACCTGGCAGCAATGATTCTAGCATTACATATTTGAAGTACATGTTTACAAACCTTGACCAAAAATGACATATTGCCCAGTCACGTTTGTCTATGACAGATTAAAAAACCTTAATGTAGTCTATGGAAAAGATAACCACTTTGGTATTTACATTGAAAACATATTTGCTTAACCCCAACTACTGTTTTCTCAGAAATGACACAGTTATAGAACTATGAACGATTAAGAAGTATGTGGGGGAGATACTAACTACTTTTAAAATCTCTCATTGCTCCATCATATCTAATTCTCCATACTAGTCCTAGAATGATTCTCAACTAGTAGATGAATTATTTTGAGGATTCCTGCAGCAAAATTGCTACCCACTAATGGGGCAGCTAGATGTTAGGAGACTCCTAACTCCCCCATCTGTGTTTTACCCTCCCAGAGGGTAAATACATCAAGCAGTGTTTCCCTTGCTTTTCAAACAAACACTAAACCTTAGTGGCCACTCTTGTGAATTCTAGTCCAAGCAGCTCTGCCGTCAAGACCACCAGTTTGATGTGCTGCAGGGAACTAAACACCTACCTTATTAGAGAACTGCCCTCCAAAGAGAATGCAGTTAAATTGTCGCTCCTGTAATTGTTACCAGCGTACTGCTGATAATATTATGGATTACAGATAATGTCAGGCTACTAAATTAATACCTGGATATAATTTACAGTTAACTTCAGGAAACTTATTGGAATTTATATGTGAAGTGTTATTTTTTTCAGCAAGAAATATATCCACTGATAATGATTTTTTAAAAAGCATTGTGGAACTAAGCCATCCTCATTGTGCTAAACAAAAAAGAAAGACAAATCTAAAGTTTTTAAATGTGCTGCTATTACTTTTTGAGAGCTAGCCTTGTAATCCCGACTCATGTGAGCAGACCTCAGTATAACTGGTCATACAAAGTCGATAGGATTACATATATAACTAAAAGCTCTGGGATCATGAACTGAAGCATAAATACATTATATTTCTGCTTTACATGGCATTCATATTATATGCACGTCCTTTTACTTTTTTCTCATTACATGGAATTTGCCTTTATTTTTCATCAGTGTCCACTTGTCTAAAACCGGGATGGTGTTATCACCTACTACACCCTGATGTTTATTAATAATAGCTTAATAAAATAATAATAAAGCCTAATTGAGAATCACTTTCATCAACTTTGCTATAATGCCATCTATCTAAGGTTCTCAACAGCAAAGATTTAAATGTTTCATTTTATTTTTAACTTTCCCTTTTCCACATTTCAGTAATGTCAGGCAAAGAGGTATGGTTTTACTATCTGAACGAATCATGGTGTAGAATAATTTATGACTTAGGCTTGGGCTTTCAGAAAAGCTATTTCAAATCTTCGCTTTGATTTGGTTGTATCAAAACTACTCAAAATAACAGCAGTGGTTTCTTGGAACTGGAATATGTTAACTGTTCCTCGGCATTTTTGAACTAATGGCTTATATTTATTTGTTAGAAAACTTTGTTCAGGCTGCCAGATCTTTACATACAGAAAAGGCATGACCTGATAATATTGCGACTCTGGGGGTTATCAACATTTCTCTAAGAAAAACTGAATGGGATGAAGATACAAATACAGTATTTTTTCCATCTATGTTTTATTTCAGAAGTTTGACTTCTACCAAGT
>NC_143403.1:19750000-19820000 GCF_052110815.1 Crocodylus siamensis
GGATCATTGGGCTCAGTGGGTAGGGACCAACAGGTCAATATCTGGTTGGCAGCTGTTATCAAGTCAAGTGCCTCAGGGGTCAGTCCATGGGACAGTTTTGTTCAATATCTTCATCAGTGACCTGAGAGATGGGATGGAGTGCACCCTCAGCAAGTTTGCAGATGATACCAACTGGGGGAAGCTAGTAGATATGCTGGAAGGCTAGGATTCAGAGTGACTTAGACAAACTGGAGGATTGGGCCAATAGAAATCTCATGAGGCTCAATAAGGACGAGTGCAAAGTCTTGCACTTAGGATGGAATAATCCCATGCACTGCTACAGGCTAGGGACTGACTAGCTAAGCAGCAGCTCTGCAGAAAAGGGTCTGGCCGTTACAGTGGACAATAAGCTGAATATGAGCCAAGAGTGTTCCCTTATTACGAAGAAGATTAACGACATACTGGGCTGTATTAGTAGCAGCATTGCCAGCAGATCAAGGGAAGTAATTATTCCCCTCTATTTGGCACTGGGAAGGCCACACTGGAGTACTGTGTCCAGCTTTGGGGCCACTGCTACAGAAAGGATGTTGACAAATTGGAGATAGTCAAGTGGAGGACAAGAGAAATGGTTAGTGGCCTGGGGAGCATGCCTTATGGGGAAAGGCTGAGGGAACTGGGCTTATTTAGTTTACAGTAGAAAAGACTACGTTAGGATTTAATAGCAGCCTTCAAATACCTGAAGGGCGGTTCCAAAGAGGATGGAGCTAAACTGTTCCTAGTGGTTCCAATGACAGAACAAGGAGTCTCAAACTGTAGCAAGGAAAGTTTTGGTTAGATATTAGAAGAAACATTCTCACTAGGAGGATAGTAAAGCAGTGAAACAGGCTACCTAGAGAAGTAGCAGAATCTCTAGCCTTGGAGGTTTTTAAAGCTAGACAAAGCCTTGGGTGGGATGATCTAGTTGGGGATGGTCCTGCTTTGAGCAGGGGGTTGAACTGGATGACTCCTGAGGTATCTTCCAGCTCTAATATTCTATGATTCTAGGTCTCTGAGAAAGTAGAGCCTTCAGATGGGGAGAAGCTAGCGACCATCCTAGGCAGCTATTGCCAACCCGTTTTTTCCATTTCCTCTGCTTATGTGTTATCTTGTAAGGTATTCTTAATAAAAGTCTGGCCTCCTGCTTATTATCTATCTTTGTTCTCATGGTCTTAACTCTCAGCATTGAGTTGCTTTCCATAATTTTGATTGTTCTTGTTTAAATATGAAACAACAATTAAATCCTTAACAAACAGTGGCATAAGACACTCACGGCAGAAACCAGAAATGTGCCATGATTTGTATGAACAAAAATATTACTGACTTCAGATTAGGCCTCCAGCAAATTTTATCAGAAACTAGAAAACAGTTATTTCTTAATTTTGGTAAATATTCAGCTTATCTTATTTATATGCATTTGAAGCATATCTTCATCTAAAGAAACATGTCAGTGTTCAGTTAGTCTTAAATGGAGCTGACCAAATCCATTCTTGACCGTCACTGTGATCACATTAACCCCTTCCTTGAATTCTTCCACACCAAGTTCAAGCTTGTCCTTATCTCCCAGCCCAGTCACATTCTCCTTTCCTCCACCTAACTTCTCTTATCACATAGTCCCTTTCCCTTTTATATCACTGATATCAGCTTGGACCAACTACTATCTATCATTTCTCCAATAACCCTCTTCATACATTGTTTCATGTCACCTGTTTGTATAGAAACCCCCCCAAACTGACTCTCTCTACTCTCAGTTTGTATTTAATGGCCACTCTTCTGTGATACTTAAAAGAGACTAGCTAACTAATGGATGAGTTGAAAGGCAGCATGTTAGGTGTTTGTAGGATCAGGGCCTTATGTTATAAATGCAGGGACTGCATCTTCTCATGTGAAGCATTGCAGTGTTACAAGAATAGCTATGATAAAATAATAAGACTGACTTCCTACTTACTCACTGGAAACAATACAGGCATAGGGGTCTATCTACATATAGTCTTTTGCAAGACTTACCTCTGCTTCTATAGCAGTGAACACAAATATTACCATTCACTTCACTCAGGTTAGAATTTCACCCTCAAATTCTAATATGAATCCTAATTATGTTTGGTTTTGACTAACATTTTAATACAGTCTCAGCCTGCCTGCCAAGCATTTTGTCTCTGTATGTATTAGGGATACAAGACAAAAACGAAATCTACAGCCCAGTCCCTACTAAGTAACTCCCTATGGCCACATCCAAAGAAGTATGGATGTTTGGTTCCCCGGGTTCCCTTGTGCCACTGCTAGTTGTCCTCGGGGAATGCCTGTGCCATGCACCCTCTCGTGCACAGCAGTTTACATCATGTGTACCACTCCACTTCTTTCTTTCTTTTTTTTTTTTTTTTTTTGGATATCCAGAGGTCAAAAAAAACCCCCAAAATACCCCACACTGCTCCCTTGCAGCATGGAGAACAACTGAACGTGCAATATGTGGTGCCACAGATGTGTCTGCAGCACCACATACCATAGGGCTGCGGTTATCTGGATGCAGCCAATAGTACTACTAACAGGAGTAAAGACTGTTTGTATCCTGGGTAGAGGCTAGAGCCTTCTCATAAAGTATCTATGCATTTAGAAAGTGATACAAAAACAAATCCTGAAGCCTTGCACTGACTAGAAATACCTTCATTTTTAAGGAACCACTCAGGGGTCAAGGTGTTATTCAATGTAAGTGAGGGTATCTGAATCTGCTTCACTATTTATAATCGACTCAATAGCACAATCCAATGGAAACCAAACCTGCAAATATGCGTGTTTATTTGTCGATTTCCCTAACAGCATACTATGATTGCCTAAAGAAAAGATTACTTTGTGCATGAACTAAAATGATTCAATTTAAGATCAGAAAGTTTTTTGGATAAAAATAATGTGGCACAGTAATTTGATTACAGCTAGAATCAGATACTGTACTCTACAGGCAAACAATTTCTGTGAAACTGAACAGTTTCCTGCCTATGTAACTGTGATTCACACATTTAAAATGATAAATTTAAACCCATCAATAGTAAATCAATTGCAGGTATAGCAGATAAAACTGGAATAATTCATCATATCGCTATATGGAAAACACAAAGAGTAGATGTAATGGGTAGTTTTGACTTCAAATTGAAATCTGTTTCTAGGTTTTTCAAGGACAATTCACTTTACAAAAGTCTAATGTATACATAAAAATCATCCATCAGCACATCTGATCCAAATATACTAATGATTTTTATTGGTCAGATCTTGAAAGTGAGGTTTATTTTTATGGAGTATGCATTAATTAACCCAACATGTACTATCTTCCAGTATATCTAGCCAAGTACTTTCATTTAAACATGTTTATTGTGAAATGTTTGCATTCCCAACATTTGTGGCCCACACACAGACTATTTCATACTTCTCTTCTGAGCATTTACAAAAGTTAAAAGGAGTTATTGTTTTTGATTAATGCACTTTTTGGCATTTTTAAATGTTCCAAAACTATGCTCCGAATACATTCTTTTACATAAAAATATCTAAACGCATTTATCTTAAAAGGAAGTATGAAATCGAAGAGGAATGGAGTCACATTTGATCATTTTAACTTTTCAGGGAAAATGAACTTTATTAACTTTTGTATATATTTGGATTTGCACAGAATATTAATGGACTGATCTGATGTAACTGTATCAATCATAAAGAGAAAAGCTATGTACACAGATATGTGGTGTCGTGCATTACAGATGGGAGTTCTAAGGCTGTGGCTGTCATCTTTTGATTAAGAAAAGGAAATGATTTCACTAAAAAGATATTCCCTCTTGTGTTGTTTTGTTTTAACTGAGTTTGTACTTTCCACCGAACTGGACATATTTATTGAGACTCATAAGTTACTTCACGGTTACCAACATCACTGTAATCTCAACAAACTATCTTTTTTCTTGCCAATTATCTAAATATCATAACTATAAAATATCTTAAAACATTCTCCATAGTGTAAACATCTTAGCTACAAAGCTTTAAGTGTAAACAGTATGATGCATCAGAATGATTTTAAGCGATGTTATAAAAACTGCTCTTAAAAACTAAACAAAAATGTAAAGCTTCCATCTGTTTTATGATTTTTCCACTGTAGAACTGCTGCTGTGTGCCAGTTTACTGAACCATGGCTTGCTAAAGAGATTGCTGGGGTCACAGATTGAAAAAACAAAGAGCAAGTCTTTAATGGTTGATTTTTTTTCCTCAAGTCTCCCTGATATGGCTTGAACAGAACAGAGTGCATGGCACAGAAAACACAGAACATAAAAATGTTCATGTTGCCTGTTGCAAGGACTGTTCACAGGTTAACATTTAGAAAAAGATGCCATTTAATTAATGATGTGAAATTCTTTTGTTACTTATACCTGTGTTGTCACCACTAAACCGCTGCTACATTATGATTCTCTCTACTATGTATGTAGAGTTAAATACAGACAGTAAATTGCATACCAAGTGATTGAAAAGATACACACACACACACACCAAGCTTACTTTGTGTGCATCCTTATCCAGATATGAGAGAATATGAATGAAAACATTCTGGATTTTTTCCACTGGACCCTGAGACAAAGGGAACCTATTTAGGGGACATAGCTTTTTAGAAGTACAAAATTTTATACTTAAATATTTGAGGAGGAGAATAGGTAAAAATCTAACAACCTATGCATGGCTATAATATTACATCTTTTCAAAAGTGAATAATACTAGTAGTTTCAATTTAAACTACTTTTATTTGACTATTAAAATTAAGACTAATCTAGCAAGGCACTTAAGCACATGCTTAACTGTGAGTATTTGAACAGTCCTGTTAAAACCTCAGACCCCAATCTTGCAAGCACTTATACACAATGCTTAAGTAGCCTCTTCCACCTCAGTAAGACTTTCCTCATGAGTATAGTTAAATACTATGTGTAAAAAGTGTTTGCAGGAAGAGAGCTTAACATTATATTTTTGTCTTGGACATGCAGGAAGACAGACAAGACATAAGGGATATGGTTTAACTAGGCTGCAACTTTATTAACTTAACTCATCTGGGAACTCTTCAGTAATAATGTACTATACAGGTCATCATTCCTCCCTTAATCTACTCCGTAGTGGAAGGCTGCCATCCTTCCCCCAACACCACATAGTTGGTCCCAGCCCACCATGTGGCCCAAGCAACTTCCCCTCATCTGAAGGTCACGTGATGGAAGAACAAGGCTTTGGTCCTTGTTATACAAGGTGTTAGGATCCTCAACCCCTTTCTCCATCCTCTTTAGGTGATGCCTTCCCCTCAGTCTACTTCCACTGCCATAGGGACTATAAGGAACAAGTACCTACACTGCACACCTGCCAATTTGAGACAACTTGAACCTTACATCCTGCCCACTGGACCCAGGGCTTTTGAGAAGCTCAACAAAGCAGCCCATTTTAGCTGATCCATCAGTGAAACAAAATTCCTTTCTACTTCAGAAAAAGATGGCCAGCATCATGCCTGCACTAGACCAAAAACCTCTTATCCCACAACAGAAGTTCTTGATCTGGGCAAGAAATGGTGCCTCACTGCAGGAAGGGGTTTATATGCCACTCTCCTAAGCAAATGGATGTGTGCCAAGATCCTACAGTCACCTAGTCTCCTCAGCTAATGCTTCCCCCCTAACTCCAGGCAGGCCCCTCTAAATCCATGAGGAAAGAGGAGAGGGTGTGGAAGAGGGACAGTAAAGGGAAAACCCTTGATAGGCTACAGTCCTTTTTCCTTCTGCCGTGGGGGTCCAGTCCGTCAGCAGCTTCAATTTCAGTTGCATTTTTTCAACTCTGTACATGAGTCCCACACATGGAGGACATCTAGTGTGAAGTTTTGGGGCCAATTTTAGGCTATGAATGTAGGGCAAGTAAGGCATAGGTGCATCCACTCGTATCTCTTAAAGAAAAAGCACCCCTCATGAGAAAGGGTGACAGGATCTGGTCCTAAGCCACTGAGCATCACTAATCTCTCTGGGTTAAGTTACAGAGTTGTCCCGATATCCTTAGGCTGGAGAAGCTGCATTTCCATATCCTCCTCTCATATTAGATAAAATCCTGAGGCATGTGTTAGGCAAACTTCAACTAAAATCAGTGGAGGTGAAGTCTGAGAAAAGACTGCAGGGTTTTGGTCACATCAAGTGGCATCTTCTGGTGTGTCACTGCTGCGACTGAAGCTCATGCAGGCAACCCCATGCTTCCAATGTTTCAGTGGTAGCACAAAACTAAGAACGGACAGCAAAATCTCAAAAGACCGAGTAAATAATCTGTCTGGAGTCAAACATACTCTTTTGGGTCATATTCATAGCAACTTTCACACTCCCATTCTCCTTTGCAATCATACTCTTGTGCACAGAAAGGCATTTTAGGCCAGAAAGGCATAGTCACTTCTTCAAATAGCATCACCAAACAGTATTCCTTGAGAAAACAAATGTATCGTTCTAACCTGTGAGGTACTTGCATACTCCTGTGAGGACAAAAAAGTGCCCCGTACTGCACCATCAGCATTAATTAAAATGCCCCGTTATGTAGATGATCGTTTTGTAATCAAAAGAGAGCTCCTTGTATAATTTTACACATTTTCCTGCTAATTCAGAAAGCCGAGTGGAAAGGGATTCTCTGTCCATTTCAAGGGGATTTTGTGTCCATTTACCAATTAATTAAATTAATTGATAAATGCAATATATTTTCTTACCTGAAGCAGATAGCACAGTGGAGTCTAGTAGCTTGTGCACATAACTAGGGAGCAGGAGCTTCTGAATTCTACTCCTGGATCTGATCTTGACACCCTCTCTGGCCTTGGACAGATCCCTTACCTTCTTTGCCTCAGTTTCTCCATCTGTAAAATGGAATAATAATAAGAGCTTAGCAAACCTGGGGAGAACAATTGTTCAGTCACATGGGAATAACAAATATTAATTTATTATTTCATTCATTCAAATTCCACAAAAAAAAAATTGATGTGTGTTGCCCACTCTTGACTGGTCACTTTTCCTTTTTTTTTCCTCCCTGCTAAACTCAGGACATGAACATTATTAAGAGTATTATTTTCTAACAATTCATGTCTAGTCCTTAAATATTTGCTAACTTCAAATTTCAAACAGTATTTGAAAATCTTCTTGTGCTGCTTAATTGCATGAGCCATCCAATGAGAAATCAGTTAGAACCATACCTGAATGCATATGAAACTTGATCATATGACTAAGGAAGAGTAAAGAATATAATCACATGGACATCAGTCTGATCTTGATACTTGGAAAGATCATGGAACAGGTCCTTCCCTTTGTCTTCCTCAATGCCTTGTCCTCTGTGAGGTATCAAGTAGCATTCCCCAGAGGTCTATCCTAGTTCTGCTATTGTTTAACATATTCCTTAATGATTTTGACTATGGGATTGAGGGCATGCTTAGCCAATTTGCAGATGACACCAAACTGGGTGCAATTGCAAGGTAAGGCTAAAATCCAGAATGATTTGGATAGACTGGAAAAATGGTCCTCAGTCAACCAGATGAAATTCACCAAGGACAAATGAAAAGTCCAGCACTGGGGACAGAATAATTGCATAGACAAACACAGACTAGGACAGGAGTAGGCAACGTTTTTTGGCTGGAGTGCTGAAAAAACCACAATGTCTACCTTAGAAGGTGCTGGAGTGCTGACACGCCAGAGCCTGAAGCAGCTGTTTGCAGCCTCCCGGCTGCAGACAGTCCACGGAGCTCGGTCTGCTTGCAGCAGGGCTTGCGGCCTCCCAGCTGCCTGCTGGGAGCAGCCTGGGCTCCATGGCTTGCAGCAGCTGCTTAGAGCTTGGGCTGGTGGTGGTGTGCCAAGCAAAATGGCCTTGTGTGCCATGCTCGCGTGCCGGGTGTTGCTGACCCCTGGACTAGAACAACTAGCAAGGCTGTAGTAGTACAGAGAAGAACTTGGGGGCTACAATGGACCAGAAACTGAATATGAGTCAACAGTGTACTCATGTTGCAAAAAAGCCAAGACCATACTGTGTTGTATTAACAGAAGTGTCATTTGCAAATGAAATGATTTTTCCATTCTGTTCAGCTTGGCTGAGGCCTCACCTGGAGTCCTATGTCCAGTTTTGGGCCCCACACTTCAAGAAGGATGTGGATAGATTGGAAGAAGTCCAGCAGAGAGTGACAAATATGACTAGAAGCCTGGGAAGCATGACTTATGAGAACAGGTTGAAATAACTATGGTTATTCTGTCTAGAGAAGAGAAAACTGAGGCAGGATTTAATATCAATATTTACATACTTGGTGGGTGATTATAGAGAGGGGACAGGACTAGGAGCAATGGACTCAAACTGCAGCAGAGGAAATTTTGGTTGGAGATCAGAAAAAACCTTCCGACTTTGAGGGTGATCAACCATTGAAACAAACTACCTAGAGAAGTTGTGGAATCTCCATCCCTAGAAATTTTCAAGAGCAGGTTAGATGATTTAGTCAGGGATGATGCTACCTTGAGCTGGAGACTAGACCAAATGACCTTCCCTATTTTCCTATGATCCTACAAACTCATCAACAAGACACAACATGTGTCCTATTGAATATACAGTCTCAAAGTTGTGCTGTGTTGGCTGGTTATACAGGCCATGTGGTATGAACTGTGTCCCCCAATCAGCTAACCTGTGTAACTCAGCAATACAGTAGAAATTTGGGTTTGCAAATTCAGCCAGCTTCCTTTCAATGAATCATCATTACTTAATTCATCAAATCAGGGAGCAGAAGGAAACTTTAGTTTCCAAGTAATTTTATGAGTGATTCTCACAAAATCTACAGGGCAAGAATGATTTTATTTTCATCATTCACTTTTATATCCAGGTTTTTTTTGAGAGAGAGAATGTATGAAAAGGTATGAAAGGTTACTTTGATTATCTTAATGGATTATTTAAACTCCTCGCAGTTTTAGCTGTATCATTCTTGGCCCCCATCCTTTAACACTTGTGCACATGCATCGGTTTGCCCAGGTGATTAGCTCACTGGCTGAGATAGGAGCCTCTTATGCGCAACACATTTCATTAGCCTAGGGTGTCTCAAGGCATCCAAAAAACAACATTCCCACTTTTACTAATCTGGCTGTATTCTTTTTATGGTGTTTATGGAGTCAAGTCTTCATGTTTAGACAAGATGGATGGAAATGGGAAAAGAAAAAATGAAAGTATCAGTCAGTCCAAATGAAAAAATGTCAAAAATTCATATGCCTTATGCTAAAGGCCAAAGAAATGAACAAAAAAAACACTTTGGAAAAGAAGCTAAAAGTAGAAAAGAAAGACCCATAGCTATATCACCAGAGACCAGATGAACCACGTTTCCGGTCTCAAATACAGACAGTATGGATAAATCTGACTAGTCAATCTGCACCTTTTCCCCCTCTAATCACTAATAAAGTTTGAAAGGAGCTATTTTTGAAGCAGTCCATGCAGTGTTTCAGCTCAGTAT
The DNA here is from genome assembly GCF_052110815.1 of Crocodylus siamensis. Taxonomy (NCBI): domain Eukaryota; kingdom Metazoa; phylum Chordata; order Crocodylia; family Crocodylidae; genus Crocodylus; species Crocodylus siamensis. Next base: position 19,759,497 of record NC_143403.1, read on the forward strand.
TGTCAGCTTCAGATCTTAAATGTAATTTCTTTTATAATTACATTTTAAAATAGCATTAAAATAACATTAGGGAGGTCATAATCTGAACTTTTAATACTTGTGCATATAGTGTAAGATTTGCAATGGATCTTCAGCATAGCTCCTCAGGGTCAGACTCATCTTGACATTCTTTCTATCCTCATTCAAATAATCCACTACAACCTGAGCTTCACATATATTTAAACACTGACTCCAAATAGAAACATATGGAAATACACTTTGATCCCTTTGTTAGTCACAGTGCAAATCTATGTTTGCATTATATATTTCTAAATGATGATTTAGGTGGACATGTACCTAGGAGCTTAGGTTTAAGTACTTACACTTGAAAATGGGGCCTTGAATTGCTTAGAGCATAATCTGGATTGACTCCATCACTCAGGTCTGAGTAACTTCAATATTTCTTAACCACTGTAGCAAATGCTACTTTAATATTAGTCAATTGGAACCACTCTTACAGGCCAAATTAGGCACATGCTTAAGTATCAGGAGTGAGGTAGGGGTGAGATTCTAGAAAGTAAGTTCCCTGAGCTCTCGTTTGGTCCTTTATGGGAAATGATGCCCAGGTTCGTGGCTTCAACCTCTCCTCTAGAATACAAAGGGAAGGTTTGGGGGTCTTTATTGGATCCATCACATAGTTCACACAGTTTGCAGGAGGAACAGGTCTAGCACAGCTTTTACTGACTTAGACGGAAGATGGGTCCCATTTTAGTTCACCAGCAGGCATTGAGGGGGCGGATTCAAGAATCTGCTGTAGCCATGCAAAAATTTCCGAAAATATATGTACTAGATAGCACTGATTGGTTTGCCAAGCTTAGAAGAAAGCAAATCCCTGACAATTTGCATGGACATTAATTTGACCAAGTGTCCATCAGTCCACTGCAGGAAAACCCAAATCTAAGAATAAAGTGGGCAGAGGTCCCCAGTATTGTTAACATACAACTGTCATCTGTTATGGGGCAGAAAGCTACCCCTCTTGCCATCTGTGCAAACCACTGTTCACTGAACTCTGCAATCCCATGCTGTAGTTTGCAAACCCCTCAAATCTTGAATACCGGATTCATTTTAAGTGGGATTGAAGCTCATCTGTTGAGAAAACTCCATTAACTAATTGACTCCACTCTAGTGCTCCACTCTAGTGCTCCACCACAAGTTGGGAGGCAAATTGGCACCAAAAAAAGGAATATATATATGTGTGTATATATACACACACATACACACACACCCTCCCAAAAGCAAAAAAAACCAAGTTCTCTCTCTAAATACTGGTGCTAAAACAAATGATCTAGTTAAAAAAAGGCTGTGCCTTACAACCAAATTTGAAATTTTATAGGCTTTTACTCCATAATTTGTACTGGAGCCTTCTGTTATTTTTAAACAAACTGAATTTCTTACAGCTGTGAAATTTACATCTTAAGAGTGTCTAGTGGCCATATGCATTAATTACTTTACTGTATTATTTTAATGAGTTGGGGGTTCAACTTGAGAGAAATCCTGCTGAATCCCTGTTTTCCCACAGAGTTTCTCTAGGGTGTGATTCAGTCACAACTAACACACACAGAGCCAACCTCTGATGAGTTCACATAGGTTTGTCTGTTTGTTTTGTTTTACACGTGTCTTGCAAAGTTACCCAACACTGGGTCTGGTTCCAAATTCTATTACCTGAATCCTGAAACAGAATTTCCTAGGCTTTGGGAAAAAATGTATTTGGATCTGAATGCCAAGGCTCAGGTTAGTTTTAGTGCACTTACACATGCACGCTCATGTGCATGCAGGCATATAATCACATTCATAAAAGCAAGAAGAAAAACTGTAGTAGTTAGCCATGCTAACCATTATACTGCCTAATTTTGGCCTTATTGATATTTGAAAGAACAACATAAAAAGAATACACATTAATGCAAACTTCTCCATCACAGTTCACCGCAGTCTTTAAATTCACTGAAGAGTCATTGAAAGGCTCCTTGATGGTTGTAAGGATTGGAGAATGTCTAAAAGGTAACAAAACACAAGTAATACATTGTCGCCTTACCAGACTTTTATTTTATTTTGGTCATTTGTGTAAAGTCTGGACTCCTATATTTTTTTGTGCAGGAATATGTAATAATGGAATGTTGGTTAGGATAAAGATGATGTGCAAGTTAATGGCTGGCTGGTTGTGAGAAGAAAGAAACAGACTTCCTTGAAAAAGAACATCTTCATGAGACTTTATAAGAAGGACAATTGTTTTAGTGATAAGAAAAATAAATGAGATAACATTTTCAGGTCAAATCAAATCTGAGTTTTGGCACTTGCGATTTTGCAAGTGGAACAACTGTCATCGTGGGGACTGAGGTGGGGCTGCCAAATGTAAAATACAGGCTTGAAACAACTTGAGCTGTAGTAGTAAGCCCTTCACATGCACCTGAAGTAGACTTACATCCTCTGCAGATCAGATAAATCGTGGGTTACACAGGCATATAAAGATAAATGGGAATAGTGAAATTAGATGTCTGTTGTAATTGACTGTGCTTACAAATTGGGAACTTAGATGGTCAACTGACCTCAACTACAGCCAAAATAAGTTGCTGCTTAGAAATCAGTCCCCATATGACTGTGCTTCCCACCTCTCTTAGAAAGGGCACATCCACGAACACAACTTCAGTGAGCTACTCTGAATTAAAATAAAAACACTTACAATAGAAGCAACAGTTATTATTCAGAACATGCTTTTTATCAGGTTGAAGATAAACTTTATTATAACTGGTGGAGATGATATCAATGATTTGTGGTCTGTGAGAATTCTGTAATAAGGAATGGTAATCTGTCTTGGGGCAAACAATATTGTTCTGTTTACCATGCAATTAAAATAAGAAGTCACAATTCCAGGCCCAATAACAAAAATAGAGGCAATGGGCAAGGGGGAGGAATTGACCAAATTAGAAACTTTCATAGGACAATTAGTTGAGGATTGTGAGTTACTTATGGTCTTTGAGTCTGATGTGCTTTCTAATTTCCATGAAGAAATACATCCCCCTGCTTCAGAGGATGTTCGACTGGAGAAGTGTTTACACTGCAAACTGACTGGGGTGGGGGCAGAGTCTTTTCTGCTCTCTTGTAACCTGCCAAGTATATTGAACAGCAGCATAATGTCATTTTTAGAAGTGTATCAATACAATACCAGTAAGAAAATCTCCCATTATGTCATAATAAAACTACGGTAAAAGCCAGCAAGAGTCACAAAACCCCAAATTAAAGCCAACTGTGTACACAACTGTGTAGCATTCATGGTAATTTACAGACAGAATCTCCCTCTGCTTTGAATTTCTTGGCTCTAATAGATTCGCTTCACTACCTTAAAGTTACCGAAACATTGTATTTTGTGTTTACACTTAAAAGTGTCTTAAGTGACTGCCATATGGAATAGCAAAAACTGGTGACCTTTAGAGGTGGTCCTTGACTAAAGGTCAAAGTAAATTGTGCCAGGAGACAGAGAAACTTTCAAGTTGTTTAAGAAAAGGGGTTGCCTGTGGTGGGGTCTCTGGTGCTGTTTTCACCCTAATGTAATGGACTTTTGACTTGAAGGTATAAAATACAGAATTGTAAATACAGTTTAATCACATAAATATGACTGGCATTCTCTGGTCTTCCCTTAACTATACACAGGCAGCACAGACCTAGTGACCGTGATCCTGCAGCACCAGGAGTTTTAAAACTAACATCCATGAGATTAGAAGCAGATCTATTACACAACTTTACTTAACTACCAAACACGACTTACAGAGTGCTACTGTCTCTCTTGCTAAAGATACCTTTACAAATAAATCAAATAATCATATATCTGAACCAGCTGATTCAATTTAGTGTTCCTTGGAAATCTAAGGCAAAGGTCTTTGTTGTGGGGCACTACAGGCTGTACCAATACAGCAAGAGCTCCAGAAGCCACTACAAGGAAGTGAATGCCTCCCAGAATTTGAGCACTGTCTCCTGGAACTATGGCCCTTATGCATGGGCACTTTGTGCCTCCTGTACATGTTTTGCTAGTATTGTTGGCTGGAATGAGAGAGAAGTAACACAGGATGGTAGAAAAGCAAACAAAATCTTAGGGGGTATTAAAGAATAAGCTGTAAAAGTTAAAAATATTGAGTTTGATATTGGACAGTGTTGAACAGCCTACCAGGACTGTGCACAGCTTCTGTCCCTGATTCAATTCAGAAGAGATTTGGCCCAATTCGCTGGCTGAATCTCCGAATCCAAATCGAATCAGAGGACCCTTTAATCTCTCTGAATTGAATTGGAACCCTCCAAATCGATTCAGCGAGATTTGGAAAGATTCAGAAATTTGGACACAGACACAGTTTTTAATGTTTTTTCTACACACTTCCCTATGTAGCAGGCGGCTCGTGAATGCTGCGATGCTGGGGCACATGGCATGCCCCACAGAAGTGCTCTTGGCAGCAGACCCGAAAGTGGACAAGAAGCACTTCTGGTCTGCCTCTGGGTCCCCCTCCCCGTGCACCTCAGCTCAGTGACTGGTGACTCCTGGGTCTGGGGCAGGGTCCTGGGGTCCCCTGCATACTCCCCGGGGATCCAGAAGTGGGCCAGAAGTACTTCTGGGTTCACCGCCAAGCATGTAGTGGGGACCCCCACATTTCTTTCTATCCAGCACCACAGCATTCACAAGCTGTGCTGGTACCTTGAGGTATGTAGAAAAAAACTTGTAAACCTGTGTCTGTATCTGAATCACTGATTCTTTGAATCAGCATCGAATTTTCAGATTCAGATTCAGCTGTATTGAATTGGGGACAGTTATCCAAATCAATGACTTGAATCACTGTCTCCGATTCGGGCTGAATCCAAATCGAATAGGTCCTGCTTCACACACCCCTATAGCCTAGCTATAAGCAGTGCCACCTACTCACTCTATATAATAGAATGGAATACAGAAGGTTAGGTGGGTTTTCCAAAATACCCTCTTGTAACACGCATGAATGAAGAGGCATCTAATGAAATGGAAAGACGACACGCTTAAGGCCGATAAGAAGAAATAAGTTTTTTAAACGATGAATAGCTAACCCATAGAATTCATTTTTGCAAAATAATGCTGAATCCAAGAACTTGGCACCATAAATAAAAAATGTTCAAATATTTATTATATGGATAATGTGAACAGCTACAGGAATATTAGATAGGAAAAAATATGGGTGCATATACTGACAACTGCAAGGTAGGAGTAAAGAAGAAACTCCTGCTTTGGGTCAGGTTATTCAATAATTGGCCATTACCAAAATCTTTCCACGTTCCCCAGAAGCATCTACGGGTAGCCACTGTCAAGTAGCACACTTGACATAAAACAATACTTGAATTTTTTGGAGTAACAATTCCCATGATCTGTGCTATATTCCAGAATTTACTCCCAAACTTGTACAGCATGGTATGTTTCTCCATAGAGCAATATTTTCTCTCAGTAGTAGTCCCTTGAACATTTCTGTTTCTGTGGACATATTGACGTAAAATAGGGCAAAAGGTATTCTAGTTCTAATACCATGTGTAAGAGAGAAGATTCCTTAAATTTTTTGTACACAGGAGGTCTAGGATTACAAAACCTATCAAGCAGACAGCTCTAAAACTATTTTTAAAGGTCATAAATTAGGTACTCTCTTAAACGTAATTCAATCATCTATGGTTATAGTAGCTTGATTCTATTAGTTGTCCTATGCATTTTACAAAACAGAACTCCATTAACATTATTCACTTATAGTTTCCATCTATAAGTGGATATTCTGCTCAACAGGCTTTAAATAGATTTTTTTTTCTGAAATTGCTATTAAGCATACTTTTACTCAAAGGGCAAAGCAGGCATAGGATTATGCTTGTACTTCATGTGAAGGATACATTTTCAGCAAGCAAAACCACATTCCTATGCAGTAAAAATACTCCATATAAGCCGATTGTTTCTATCCCTCCTAACCTTGCTCAATAAGGATTCTATTCCGATCTTCTGAGTTAGGTCAAGTTCTTCAATTTGACTGAATTAAGGTAACTTATTAGAAATCTTAGTCGGTGCATTTTGTATACAGAATTCTGCCCTTTTAGTGTCCCAGGTGCACTTCAGTTACAAGACACTGCTCTGAAAAAATTCAAGGTTTGTTTTGTTTTATTTTTTTCTATTTAATAAAATGCAGTGGACAACTTCTTCTTTTATATACCCTACCTTTAGAGATCACCATTAAAAAAAAGAAGCCATAAATTTTCCACAATAAATTTGTCTCCCTTTAGACAAAATCCACCTCCATTTGGCAAATGATTTTTGTTGGTCCCTAGTGTGGTTATTTAAGGTTACACTACAAGTAAATGGTCACCCTTCACCCTCACAATTTACATGACAATTTACATCATTATTCTCAATGTGATATATACATGCATGCATGCAGTGCAGGCTAAAATACGTTTTCAAGAGTCAATCCCAAAGCACAATAGCTGCCTTACAGCAGCATATGAAATACCATAACACTCTTTCAAAGTGTAACTAAATACATATTGATCACTTAGGACCAGTATAGTGAGCACAATCTGAGTACAAACACAAAGGTATCTTTCTGTCTATATAGAATAGGATCCTCAATGCTCTGGCTGCTGTTTTTTGAGTATGAGGCAGCCAGGGTGGTGGGAATCATATACTTCTGTGCTGTTGATTGATTAAGCCAATCCCAGATGATCAAGATGCTCTACCTAGATCAGCAAATTTATATTCATTTTCACATAGGAAAAGGTTGAATTTCAGCTGGCTGCTCTGATTCAGCTTAGGGATGGGGCTGGACTTTCTTTAGGTTCTAGCCCTGTTCCTAGCTGGCTCTCACACATACTGGCCTAGTAAGGATTATTACCTCCACCAGTTCCTTTGGGAACTGTCTTACTTTCACTTTATATTTGACCTAATGTAAATATCTCTCTATTTTACAAGGATAAATTTATGAGTCTCTGATCTGAGTTTGCTGCCTCATCACACTGGACTCATTATAGTGGACCCCACAGCATTACATTCCTCAAAAGCAGCCTACACGGTGCACACTCTTGTCCAGACCCTGAGCTGTGGCCAGCAAGCTCTAGTGGTATGGCTCAAGGATGGAGATAAGTGCTCCTCTGATCTTGGGGCCAATTCAACAATAGGCTGGATACTCCTTGAACATACATCAGCTATCAGTGGTACCCAATGGGCCATCTTTTCCCTTTCTCCCCAGCAAACCTCCTGCAGAACTCCACTGCTGTATCAGCAGCTAAGCAGTGCATGGCCTATACCACTCTATTTCATCTCTGAGAGGACCTCACTTTTGCTTTAGGACCTAGCTTTGCATCAGTGAAGCAGCACAAAAGAGCTCTATTGTATCAGGAATTCAAGGGCTCCTTCTGGATTACACCTGACATAGGTATCTCCCAACATTAGAAAAGCAGGATTTTGCAATATTATACGTCACTCCCACCACACACTGAGATACAGCCTCAGCTAATGTAAATCAGCTTGGCTCAGTGCAAGTCAACAGAGTCACACTGATTTACATCAGCTGAGCATCTGTAGGCACACGTAATGTCCCTGGGCTTGGATAATGGAGAAAAGAAAAGCAAGTGAGATTTCAATCCCCAGCTTAGTTTTGTAGATACCACCCTGTCTCACCCTTGTTTCTCTTTTTGTCTCCATGTAGCTGAACAACAGTTGTATTCAGCTGCTCACTTGTAAATAGAAATCATTTTTACATGGGTGGGTTGGAACAGCCCTGTTTTTTCTTTCGGTTCCCATTATTTCATATATTACACACATGTTCTGTCAGTGAAGCTCACTTTGTTATCTAAAACATCTGTGGTACCCTGCTGTGGAGAAAGCCAGTGTTGCTGCTGTGGTTGCTGCCTGTCTTTATTAGTCTGATGTAGTCCTATGATCGTGTGTGGTACACAGGTTAGATTCAGTGGTGTTTGAGCTGTACATTAGAAGCCATAGGATTCTGTGTGGGCCACAAGTTCAGAATGAAGCACAACTGCAGCAATCTGTTCTTATGTGAAAATGTGAAAACAATTTTGCACATGTGTTAGTGCAAACACCTTATGAATATGGCCTGGAATCTGTACATCAGCTGGAAGGCAAAGTTATTTCACAGATGAAGTACCCACCAGAATGGGAAGAGGCCCACAGTATAAAACTGGAAGGCAAGCTCAGATACATTTCAGACACTGGGGAAACAGAAAGATTGTAATTTGATGGATCTGCTTCTCAGAGATTTCCTTATTTGTTGCAAAATAATGATGTATTTATATTGCTAATACCTCTTCATTCTAGTCTTATTTTGGACTGCTTCTTCATGGACCTACTCCCAGTGTGTTCAGGCTGACCTCTCTAGGGCCTACTGCTCTTTTAGAAAGATAATGTTAAAGATATGTAGAATATGTGAAAATTCCAGGTTTATTGATACATCAAGATATTAAAGGATCAACTTAAAAATCAAAAATCGGTCTGAATGTTTCTTAAGTTTGAAAATATGAAAACCAAGCAATTATAGGGAATTTACAGGGAAACACGTATGTGCATGTACCTTGCTTGTATGACAGCACTGATATACAGTCAGTTTTACCAGTTCCTCTGTAAAATATATGAATACACCTCTCATCTTTATAGGAGTTGCTGTCAGCAACAGATACTAAAAACACATATGTTTTAAGAATAGGAAAATGTGACTGCAAAGCCTCAACATTAACTGAGGAGCCAGGGAAAGGTATAATTTAATAAGTTATTTAACTGGGTTTTTAAAAAATAAAATGAAGACTCCAAGTTGATGGTAACACCTCTTATGTTTCTAATGTTTTGATAAACTACCTTGTACTATAAAAATAGTGCTGTAAAAACGTGTAAGAAACTTTTCCCTTAGAGTAAGATTTACTCATCAAATAAAAAACAGTGTTAAGTCCTAAGACCTGTAGGTAAACACAAAACAGGTTTATGTAGGTTTTCCAGAACCCCCAAAGACTCTGGGCCTAATTCAGAGAACAATTATGGTATGGAAATGTCATGTGATTTTTGTCACTGATCTTTTCCATACAAGTCAGTTTGCATGTGTATCCAATTCGAGAGTCAAAATTGAAGACTTATGTGGAGATAATTATAAGTGAAAATAAAACACAGGCATTGGAAACACCCCCTTTTCTGGATAAAATAACCGATTGGCTGGTCACAGCAGGAATTTGCAGATGATAATAAATTATTACTATATAATACTATATGATAAATTATTGGTGGAAAGCATTTTGTAGTATCTTTCAGTAGCAACACTGTGGTGACAAAAAAGGAAAAAAATAAACATTAGACAGACCCCAGACCATCTCTCACCCAAAATTCCTTCTGCCCAAAGCGTTACTTGACACTACTTGCTTTACTACTATAGCATTAACACGTAAAATGTGTAGGGGCTGTACAGACATAGCAGAAGCTGACCTTGAGAAAATTTACAATTGATGCCCTCAAGAACTCATCGCATCTTAAGCACTTAGGATGGCTAGGCAGAGGGTGCAGATGTGGCTACAAGCTGCCATTACACTCCTACAATCCTGGGGTCATCCAACTGCTGACCCAGTCCTTGATGTATGATAGAACAAACTTAAGAACTGTTCCAGCTGCCTAAACTGTCTACCGGCAGTGCCCTCCCTTCCTCTCCCTCTCCCCCTCCCCCCAACCCCAGCCCTAGCTCCAGCCCCCGCCCCCGCCCCCGCCCCAGCCCCAGCCCAACCAGGAACTAGTCTGGTAACCAGAGAAAGCTGCTTTCCTTCAGCCATGCCCCCTGAGCATGATTTACAACTATTACAGCAGATCTACATTGTTGTAGGATTCCCTTAGACATGAGATTTGGAATCTTTCAAAGACCAGTTAGAAGGTCCTGGCTACTTTGCATCATTGGAAAAGGTACAAATCATCTAGAACAGAACCCAGAACCTGATCCCAAACTTGCAACGTACGTGTGTGTGTGTGTGTGTGTGTGTGTGTGTATGCACATACATGCACACACTGGAAAAAAGTGTATCTTCAGCAACTGATGTATGAAGCCATGCTGAAGTCCCTCTGAAATATCTGATTTCCTGTTCTCCTTTACAAAAATACCTCCACTTCTCCACTTCCTATTTAGTTCTTTGGTTAAAACCACTATTAATTCAAGTCCCATTCCTGAAAAGAAGCTGTTTGCAGGCAGAAGCTTCAAGCTGCAGGCATTCTTGGGCAGGATGGGGGTATAAGGCAGCTTTATCAAGTTTGTTCAAACACATTCTTGCATGAATGCAAGTACAGCTCAAAAGACTTAATAAAACAGAATTCCCCTTTGCTCTTGATGTGCATGTCAGTCTCCTTGTATTCAGTTTTATACTCATTTGAATAAAGCAGCCATCCCTTTTCGTAGTACAGCCATTGGTACCAGCATCTTTCCTCAGAACAAGTCTTGTGGTCATTGTTCCACAACTGCAGACAACCCTCTACCACTTGTTGAACTTTGAAGCCATGCCTGCTTTACTCTGCAGGTTAGAATCTGACCCCAAATCCATTAAATCACACAGTAATTTTAAAGTTTTATCTTTAGAGGGTTTTGGTTGTAAACACAGAACACTACACAAGAAAAAAAAACAAACAAACCTTGAACTTATGACTTTACATGCAACCCTGAGTTCAAATTTTGTGTTATTTACTAAGAAAAATCTGGGGTCTATGCAAAGACAGCCCACACCCACACAGGCAAGTAGGCAAAACTGAACTACGTTGCAGTCATGTTCAGATCCAAAAGACACATGTGGATTCTATTTCAGTATAGTCATATGATTTTTCACATGCAAAACATGTGTCAGACTGGTTGGTTTTGACATTTAAAAGATAGTGTTGCTTTTTTTTTGGTTAAAAATACATTAGATGTAAGGTTACCACATATCCGGGTTTTCTCAAACATGTCCTTTTTTGGGTCCTCCTATCTCCATCTGGGCAGTTTTTTTAAATATCAACACAAGTCCAGGAATTTGTTCTGCTCAGCATCGAATTTTTTCCTGGCACTTCCCAGCTTGCGCATGCTCACACATGGCCTGCGTGCAGCCAGGCAGAAGGATGGGAGCGGCCCCAGCAGCTGCATGCAGGTAAGTCTATGGGGGGGAGGAAGGGTTGTAGGGCCAGGGCTTGGGGACTGTCTGGTGTGTGTGTGTGGGGCAGAGGTGTGTGGAACGTAAGGGTGTGAGATTGGGGGTGGGAGCCTGCCAGTACTGGGGGAAGCTATCTGGGCGCTGGGACTGCAGCAGGACAGGGAAGATGCATGCCGCTCCAGCGTGGGAAGGGGGCAAAGGGGTGCAGGGAGCTGTGTGACCCAGCTGGTGGCACCGGAGCTGGTGCCTGTGCTTGCAGGGATGTGGCAGCCAGGAGACACTATAGGGCTGCTCCCAGGAGCAGTGGGATGGGGGGAAGCAGAGGGCTGTGGGTCAGGAGTGAGGGATACCAGAAGGGCTGGGGGGCCTGTGGCTTGGGAGGGAGGGGCACCAGGGGAGGCAGAGAACTGTTAGTCAGGAGCAGGGGGCACAGGTTGTACCAGGGCACTGTGGGTTGGGAATGAGCATGGCTTGGAAGTGAGGCACACCAGCATAACTTGGGAGTGATGGGTAGGGGCATGGCACAGGCGTATCACTGCCCCATCAACCATCATATTACCCCCTCTCTCCCCAACAGGTGATCTCTTTTCTTGAAACTGAAAACATGGTAACCCTAATTAGGTGGCACTTGAAGACATGTCATAATCTGTAAAGGAAAGCTCCTGCAACCCAGAAAGAGATGTTGCCTGTAAAGTAGAGGTGCATCCTTCAGTAAAAACTGTCAATTGAATTCACCAGCCAAAGGGCCATGAGTTACTTACCCAGGCTATGCCCTATACAGCCTTTGGGGCACACAGGTATCTGGCACACAGCTGCTAATGAATGAAAGAGGGCAAAAAGGCTCTGACTACTGATAGTTTGGAAGCAGTAATTAAGAGGAGTCACTATTTCGTCTCAGAAAATCCCACCTTTCCTTTATCACTGGAAGAAAATTGTTATCCATTGAATCTCCTTTTCTCTTCCTGACAGAATACAGCCATTGGGGTGTGCAAAACGGGCCCTATTCAGTTCAGATTCGGCCTGAATTGGGGATAGTGATTCAATCTGTAGATTTGGATCACTATCCCCAATTCAATTTGGCCTAATCTAAATCTGAAGATTCAATGCTGATTCGGAGATTCAGCAATTCAGATGTAGACATGGCTTTAAAAGTTTTTTGTACATACCTTGAGAAGGCAGGCACGGCTTGTCAACGCTGCAATTCTGGGGCAGATGGAGTGTCCCGCAGAAGTGTTTCGGGGGTGGACCCTCAATGTGCTCGGCAGTGAACCCAGAAGTAGACCACTTTCAGGTCTGTCAGAGAGTGTACAGGGGTGCCCCCCCGCTCCTCCTCCCTGGCCCCTCCACCCCCCACTCGGTGGTTCGCTGCTCGGGGACCCTGGGTGCCCCCCCAGACCCAAAAGGCACCAGTTGCTGAGCCGGGAGGGGGCTGGGGGGGCTCCCCCGCATGCTCCCCGGCAAACCCAGAAGTGCTTCTGTGGGATGCTCCATGTGCCCCAGCATTGCAGCATTCATGAACAACCTGCTACATAGAGATATGTAGAAAAAACATTTATAGCTGTGTCTATGTCTGAATATTTCCAAATCTCTCCAAATCGATTTGGAGGGTTCCAATTTGATTCTGAGAGATTAAAGGGTCCTCTGATTCGATTCAGTTTCGGAGATTCGGCCACTGAATAGGGCCAAATCTCTGCCAAATCAAATCAGGGACTGAAGCTCTGCACAGCCCTAACAGCCATCATAAGAGTTCTAAATTTGATCCAGGGAAGAGACAGCAGTGGGAATTACATAAGGCCCTAAAATAATTTCCTTTCCCAACATCCCAGGAAGTTATGTGTTGCACTAAGTATTCATTCACAAGGCTACACAAAGGAGTAGCAACAAGGTAACAATGGGATATATTCTCAAGTCTGTGTGCAGAAATATTTAGTATTAATAGGAATTATGGATGTCAATCTCGAAGTACTGAGAGTAAACCTGAAAATCAGGAATCATTACAAGAGGAAAGTTCTCTAAATGCTGGGCCCACATTGTCCACTACTCATCTAACAGGCTGTCTATTTTATTAATGTTTAGTATGATTCTAAGGATCATCATTCAAGGTAGCATGGTAACCTCTTTGAAGTAGAAACTATCTTGTTTTTATATCTGTACAATATCTAGCACAGTAAGGTGCTGATTCAGGACTGGTGCTCCATGTTGCTATCACAATACAAATCGTTGTAATATAGGATCCAACAGGGAAGATATTCAGATGCCTAAAAGTCCCTCATTTTCCCCACTAGTGACTTGATATGTCTATTCATTAAATTGTAATTATTCAGAACAAGGTCGAATACTTTAATAAAATGTTAAAGGAAAATTAATACTCATTAGGATTTAAATTTGCCAACTATTTGTTGCAGGGGGGAGTTGAGGAAGGATGGCTTTTTCTTCTGGTGACTGTTGTATTGGTTATTGAGACATTAGCTAGTCAGTTAAGAACAGCACTGAGACTACTGGTTAGGACTTACATACATATGGGCTAAGTACAAACAGCCAAAAAAACCTGAGGCTGAATTGATTCAATCAGGTTAATCTAAGCTGTGTAGATTGGACAAATAAGCAAATGAACAGACATTTACTTTTGATTCTGGAAATGCAGCCGCATGTCTGCAGTGGCCTAAGCTAGAAGCCAGGCAGCACTAGGGAACACTTCCCTGCTCAGCTGGAACAGACAGCTTGAGCCAAGGCTAATCTGTACACCCTGCATGGGAAGGGTTTCAGAGCAGTGAAAGCAACCTGGAATACTGGGGGACTGAGTTAACTTGAATCTGGAGGAGATCTGAGGCAGAAGTTCAATAAACCAATTTAACCTAAATAAGATAAGTCTGCTACTACATCCATCCAGGGTCATCTTAAACTTATTTCAGCCATTTTAAAAGTGGTTTATGTGCACTGAACTTCTGTTATGTTACAGATCTGAACCGGTTTCCAATCACTTATGCTGGTTTATGGGTAATTTCTGTCCCTAGCCTAGGAGAACTGGATATGGAAGTTGAACAATACATCTCCTCCCAATCTTGCCAGTGCTAGTATCTGTCACAATTCCAAGGACTTGATCCTAAGGTCTCAACACTTTGCAAGACCAGTTCCTATGACTAAAGCCAAAACTGAAAAAGTCCTATTTTTTCTCAGCAGAATAACAAATATGTTGAGGAATGTGAATACTGAAAAAGATTCATTGCAAAGTTAGTGCAGGTGTTCCTATAATTGTGCTGCCTTTGGAAAACCCACAGCATTCAGTGCCCCTCCAATTCACACACCCAGCTGTGTGGTGTGGTGGGGTAGTGGTCTATTGTTAGTATACAGGTTTGCAATAAAAAAGCATGAAGTAATATTGGCAAGCTCAAGCTGAAAATATTTTTTTCTTCTGCTGTCTCTCTGCATCTATTTATTTAGTTCAACTTGCTTTGTTTCTGTCTTTATATTCAACATATTCAAAAAAAGGGTCAGAGTGGGATTTAAAGATGTAATAGCATGCAAAAGTCTTTTGAACACTAAGAGAAAATCTCAAAAGGTTCACACATAAGGGAACAAAGATATAAGGATAGCTTTGAACCTTAGGGTCTCTTGCACTGCAAGCAAGTGCACTGCCAGCATGTCACAGGTGTACACCACATGAGCAAGTGAAAAAATAAAATGTGATTGTGAAGGGGTGTGATGCTGATGGGTCTGTGTCCAGAATGCATTAATCCCAGGGTGAACGTGTGCATCTGTTAGATATTTATACAGTCCCTACTAGTAGTTTGTACAGATATCTAAGCAGGTGAACCTCAGCAGCTTTGAGACCATATGTTACAGAAGGGATGCAAGGTGTTGTGAGAGGATTATCAGACACTGCGGGTATAACGAGGGGGAAGCGCATCTATAATACAGGCCTAAGTACTCAGGATTCCAGACTTCTATTCTATTCTAGACTTCTGCTGATTAGATCTATGATACTGGGGCTTTGTCTCTCTTCCCCTGTCTGTAAACCTGAGGTTTAAAGCTGACCAGGAGGCAACTATTCTGTTCGAAGCTAATTTCAAGGTTTTAAAATTTGTTTTTGTGAGACAGGTGGGGGAAGAGGGAGAAGAGATTCTATCTCCCAATAGTTGTAGGAATGCCAAAAACATGGGAGGCAGCAGTTCAAGTCCTGGTTCCTCTTCCTGAGCCAGGGGTTTCTCCCTTAACACAGGGGTGGGCAATTATTTTGGGCCAAGGGCTGCTTACTGAGTTTTGGCAAGCCATCAAGGGCCGCATAACAGGCAGCCATGGGCAGATAAATATTAATTTTCTAAAAGTTTTAGGGGCGAGATAGAGTGGCCTGGTGGGCTGCATCTGGCCCATGGGCTGCATTTTGCCCACTCCTGCTCTAGAAGATTGTTCAGAATCAGAAGAACAACTTGAATCAGCCTCTCTCCTAATCATCAGGTTATGACATGTGAGCACATCTCTTCCTCTTCCTCTCCTCGCCCCCATGAAAACTTTGTTGAAGCTGATATATTTCCAGAAAACATTTTGGATTCACAGAAAGAGCATATTTCTATTAAGTGAAATTTTGTCAGAAATGTTCACTGCTTCTACTAACTATCCTTCACAGAGGAACTGTGAGAATTCATTAATCTTTGTAAAACATGTTGAGAGATCCACAGATGAAATGTGTGAATATTTATTATTAGCAAAGATGAATAAAATCTACCAGCTAACAGTTTACCATCCACTTTAACCTAGACGGCTCAGTTTCTGCCATTCAAAATCGTGACTTTTAGGAAACAAGAGGAAAGGCATTTCATACCAAACATAAAGAGCATTCTGTAATAGACCCATGTTAGGGAAAATGTTTCTGCCTTTGAATAAAAATAACCTCTAAGACACTTCAAATAGTCCAATAGTAGTACTGTAATCGGCACAGTTTGGGCTGAAGCAGTGAAACTATACAAGCTGCTAAAGGCTTTAAAATGAGTTATACAAGTCCCTGTAGTCAGAGGGCTAAGTTCTGGCTTTGAATTTTCATGTATAGCACTAACTGAAATCACGGGGAGCTGCAAATGCACATAAGGCCCTGAAAGGGTACAAACACAATGCAGTATGTTTGCAGATCTATACAACTTCGAGCATGAACAACACGTGCCCCCAGAGGCTGGGGAAGCATGGCGACTGCATGCAGGTGGCAGTGACAGTGTCAGCAGCGGGGGCATGGTGGCAAGCGGGGAGATCCCACAGGCAGCTGCGGCAGTGTCAGCAATGGGGCACGGGGGATATAATGGTCGGCGACCACCCGCAGACATTGCCAGCAGTGGTAGCGGCAGCCAGCAACAATCAGCGACTGCCCACAGATGCTGGCAGCAATGTTGGCAGTGAGGGGGGGTGGTGGTGAGTGGTGACTGCCTGCCAGCACCGCTGGCAGCATAGGTGGCGCTTCTTTCAGGGGTTGCACCACCAATTTCAGGGGATGCACGTGCACCCATGTAGTCATTGGCTACACATAGCCAATGACTTTGAGTAGCATATCCACCACTGCTGCGAATTGTCTGAACTCCAGCGACTAGACAAAGCTGAGAAGCAGTCCCATAATCATTAGGATCTTTGGATTAGTTTAGCATTTGCCAAACTCTGCTCTGAAGACATAAGTAATACTTCTTTTGATTGCAGTGGAAACAGTCAAGCCAAAGCTAAGTGCTTTTGAAAACCAATCCTGAATACAAAATCCCTCCTAAAACATGTGTGCGTGTGTGTGTGTGTACAAACAGACACACACACCAGTATACAGCTATGTATGTGTATGTTCATATGATACATTCACACTATATATAACATAGAATAGTTATAATATCATGTAGCTTCTTTGATTTCAATGAACTGTAATAATATACATGGTGGCCATATCTACACATACAACTAATCTGCCTGAATTTTCTGCGCAGAAAATTTCAGGCACACTAAACCCAGGCACGCGTCTGAACATGCACCTTTTGGAAGAAAATTTGCTTCCAATGGGCTGCTCCTGCTCTGCTCTGCCCCTTTGGGCTGGTAGGTAGTCCAGGGGACAGGCCTGGGATCTGAGGGAAGGGGAGAGCTGTCCTGGCTACATGGCAGCTCTCTCCCAACCACATGGTGATTGGGGCCAGCCCCAACGCCATGCAGCCAGGAGGGAGCTGACCTGAAGCTGAGATAGTTCCCCTGTCCTGCAGAGATCAGAGTTTAGCGAGGCAGCAATGGCCTTCTGCTGCCTGGGCTGACCAGGAGCAAATTGGTCCCTGTCAGGGTCCACAAGTACTTTGGCACATTAGTTAATGCATTATTTCTCTAGTACCTATATGTATTGGTACTAGCAAAAAGGCACATTAGACTAATTTAATGCACATTCATTGATGTGTATGTGTAGACGGTGACACTTTACTGTGCATTATATTAATCTAATAAGCAGTAAAGCATCTGATGTGGACACACTAATATGCTGCTCTTTAGAGTTTAAAAAAGCTAAACCTTCAGGGTAACCTTCTTTGGGCTCCTTCATTGTTTTAGTGGCCATCCCCTTTCAAGGAGACAAATGCTTCTAGGTGGTGTACACTCCAGGGACGTGATTCACCACTGTACAGTACCAGTGATAAATTGGTACAACTGCACAGAAACATGGGAGTAATACAGCAGTGAATGAGCTCTCGGCTGTTTTTTTAATGTTAATTGAGAAAGTTGCTTGTTTTTTTTTTATTTGGGACCAGTGCGCTGTTTGATATCTATATAATATGCCCCAAATATTCCTTAGCAACAGAGCCCAAAGAGTTTGATTAAAATTGACCAGAATCAGGCTCTCGCCCTTCTATTTAAAAAATGAGAACTCATTTATTCAGCTTAATTCAAAGATTAAATATGATTAAAATTTCTATAAGATGTCTAGCTTTTCTGAAATAAGCTGCAGTGGCCATCAAAATATTGATAGTCATTGGTAAATTACTTCTGGTGTTTAATCAATGTTATTTTTTTATCATCCAATTTTTTCTTCAAGTCAGTTTCTAACACTAAACTACATTTCATCAAGGTTGGTAAAATGTTTAGAAAGGAACAGATGTCAGAATATAGGGATTGCCAATAACACTGATGGAAGCCAGTAATTTCTTTCCTGTCCAAAGGCAAAAGAATGAAGAATAATCTAGACTGTATACAATAATAGAAGATTTACTACAACATTAATGGCTATAAAAAGTAAAAGTATACAAAAGCTATCTCCATTTTTTTCAAGCCATCACTAAGGGCAGTGTTTTTCAA
Organism: Crocodylus siamensis; assembly: GCF_052110815.1. Lineage (NCBI taxonomy): Eukaryota > Metazoa > Chordata > Crocodylia > Crocodylidae > Crocodylus > Crocodylus siamensis. The sequence continues at coordinate 19,777,956 of NC_143403.1, forward strand.
TATGAGACAATTTTTACTGCAAAATGAAAGGTCTATATATTTTAAAACCTTTAAATATCCATAAAATACAACAGAAGACACAAGACAAGGTTAGTTATTTCCAAATATACTTGTATATTAGTCTATTGTTAAGGTTAATAATTTTGCTAAATCTCAAAAAAATGTAGATGCAATCTTTCCTTTAAGAAAGCTGCTCGGCTTGTTATTTACAGATTGTAACATTTACATAAGAGTTTGGTTTAACAAGAGATATAAATATAGATAAAACCCTTAGGACTTCATTCTTTAAACTGCCCTCTAAAAATCTGCCCTACAATTTGCAAACTGAATTTTGTGCTTACTATTCTTGGAAGCCTTTTGTGAATTAGGGAGAACTGACTCGAAGCAGGGACTGGTTAATCACAATTTTGCAAATTGTACGTAGCAATCATCCTCACATTGTGAAATTCAGATCTATAAAATGCTGATGTTTTAAAGCTGAAAAATAAATTAGCTAAGTAGAACTATTTTGCTAAGAAAAAAAATTAAATCAGTATGAGACCTCTTGCAAAAGATCATTAAAACCAAAAATAAAACCAAAACAATTTTTAAAAATGAATAAACAAGAATGTGCATCCTCTCTGCATGTCTCAACTATGAGCCCACCCTGGATAAAATGCTACTATTCCCCAGTTCCAGACTGCACAGGGGTCTAATATAAATACTCACCTGGCTATATCATGCAAATTCCTTAGCTCTCCAGAATAAACTTGTGGCTTGGTGTACTATTTTAGAAGGCTACCGTATATTTGTCTATGATCTGGAAAAAGCTTCAAGTGAGGGAAAGATGGGAAAACTTTATTCATTTATATGTATATAACGGATTTTCTTATGGTCAACCAAAGCAGTTGGTTAAATTATACATTATAAAACAACCAAAGCAACTGTTTGAACTATATATTATAAACCAATGTCATTCAAATAACAACTGTAGCAGTATGGTTTAGACATGTTAACCTCAGATGTTTGCTAAATTGAAACAGTTAAAAAAAGAAAAAACAAAATAATTGAATATTTTGGGGGAATCAAATCTTAATGAAATTTGCAAGAAAAACCAGGATGACCCCTGTTTTCAGTCTGTGGCTAATATAACTTCACCTGCTTGCCATGACAAAGCTAAATCAAGTTTCTTTCCCTTCATGCAGGTTTTGTGACTGGTAAAGTTTAGAATAAATAAAGATCTCAGTCAATTTATCTTCCCTTCTCTTTTACAAGAAGACCTTGCCACACTGTCCATTTCAAACTCTCACAGATATGTTGAAATTCATGTAAAATATTTTCAGTTATCAATGTAATTACAAATGACGAGAACTTTCCACTGGAATTCAAAAGTAACAATGTCTGTGTTGATTACTGTCCTGCTGTTCTGAGGCCTCTCACTATGGACACAAGTTACAAACAGTGGAAACCCTGTTTTCATTACGTTGATCTTCACAAAGGTCAGGTTTCTTACCTCAAACATTCCAACAGTTGCTTAGACTGCAGGCCAGGAATTTTGTGTAACATTGCTTTTAGAAAGCAAATATTTATATTAGTAAATACCATCAAATTATTAAAGTAGCACTGGTATTTTCTGTATAGAATGCTAAAAACCGAGAAATGGAACGTTTACACCAAAGGACGGAAAGGTGCTAGTTTGTGGAAACAAACTTCGCTGTCCTAAGAACTTATATCAAACACTGCTAAGTCAGTGCATCACTGTGAAGTTTTAACTTTCAGTAACTTTGCTTTCTCCTGTCCTTGTGACAAGGTATTTAGCAGAATTCACAGATTTCATTGGAATCAGACACACTGCACCATGAGCGCTTGCTGCTATGGCCTCAAACGTGCCACCTCCGGGCTGTCAGCTGTGCACCTGAGTGCCCATGCCACCCCAGCCCCCTTTTCATAGGTGTCCTAATACACATTCAGAATCACATGCTCTCCCCTCCAAAATGTAGAGTGAAGAAAACTGAGGCTGAAGAGCCTTAATATGAGTTCAATATAGGACAAACTCCATACCACAGGGATTCCACACAGTAGCTAGTCAGAGAGAAGGAAAAAGGGAGGGAGAGAGAGAGAGAAGGCATCACCCTTCGCCCACTGGTTAGGACACTCACTAACCCATGGTTAGGACACTCAGAACGCGGGAGACTGAGACACAAATCCCTGTTGGCAATGATACAGAGCTGGGTCCCTTGGGACTCCCGTGTAACAGGTGAATGTCATAAGCCGTGAGCCATACAGCCCCAGGTTGCAATAAAAAGAGTTACTTACACAACTGGAGCAACTCAAAAAATTTTAAAAGATTTTGGATTCCTCCCAAAATATATCACAAATATCTTCCAGATAGGAAACCCAATTCTTACCTGGCTCCATTCCACAGTTTCGGATAAGTGATAAGATGTTCTAAAGAACAGTCATTCTGCTGGGCTAGCCCTGCTCATGGTTCTAAGCAGAAATCCCCATAGCAGTTATTGAAGGCTGGCCCAGAAAGAGCTACCCATTTCTACTTCCTCAGAGATGATACATGCATGGAAACTATGGCAAATGTCAGCAGCTTTTTTAGAGGAGGAGGAAGCCAGACTGGGAAAAGCTGAAAAGAGGGATAACTCTCAGTGGAACTAGGCAAGGCTGTGCAAAATTCCCAGCAAATAGGCAAAACGTTTATTTGGCTTCCTCAAGGAGACAATTTGTCAGCAAGTCCACATGTACCAGTACACACAGTTTTGAATACATATTTTATCTTACTCTGGGTTTATATGTAGGGCAGCATATGGCCCACTCATTGTACATGAAAAGATCCTAAATATCATTTTAGCTTGTTTAATTTATCCTAACTGCTGGCACTACACTTTGCCAAGCTACTGTCTATTTCGGAGGTGAAAATTCATATGACTGAAAAAACTGCTGTAATTTCAAAATATCTCAGAGTAATTAAGTGGAAGCTAAAAATCAGTCTATTTGGTCATGAATGTTTGAAACATCTAGCTGTACAAGTAACCCTGCAGGTTTTCTTCAATTATATTTTGGTTACCTAAATATGAGGCAATTTTTAGTCTGATGAGCTCACATCTTCTCAGTTCTTAGTCGTGTAGGCCTGACATAGAAGACAACAGCTAGTCAACTTGATAGCATGTTTTAGACCAAGACCTTTCAGAATAAGAGGCTAAAACTAGGTTCCATAACTTAACACCGATATTGGACCCCTTTGCATTACCTTCTTGGTACAACAGAGCCATAAATTAATTTAAGAACTAAATAATTTGGAGTAATTTGTTCCAAGCATCAGTAAAGGCGTCAGGTCCTCAACCTCATATTGTGGAAGATTGTGAGAAAATCTGAATGAATTCAAAGGCACTGAGAGTTTTAGTAGAATAATGGCAGATGCAATTTAATTTATATATTTGTAAAGTAATGATTACTAGCAAGGACAAACTCTCGTATAAGCTGAGGTATTCTGAACTTCTAGAAGTCACAAAATCTCATCTAGGGTCAAGCTATTAATTCACAATCATATTAAGCCTGCTCAAATCTTCTTTCTTCATTGCTTCTTTCTTCATTGTGGCTTTTCACAGAATGCCCTACCCTACAGGAAATTTCGGAGAAAATTTCAGTTGTACACTTGAAGCTAGATGCTGCCCAAGATCAATGTGCAGAACTAACCAGCATCAACAGCAGCTTAGTGCACTGACCTGAGTCATGAAGCTGTAAGAGGTAACTTCCACTGTTCACCATTCATTTTTAGGAAAGTCAGATGCATTAATCTCTCTGGTTAGACACAAACACCCTATGACTGTTCAGTGCACAGAACTGTTTGTGTAGACACTCTTTGGGGAATGAGAAAGATAAATAGCACTTTCAATATCTGTCTCTAAGTGTTTTTTGTCAAACTTTGAATCTACCAACATTCTACAGTGACAGACATTAGGTATGACATTTTTTGACATGATTTCAATAGTGACACCAGTAAAATCTGACATGGGAAACATAGGGGTTATTTGACACAAGCAACTGGATAGCTCAGAGCACTGGGAATCCAATACAGATTTGTACCTCTAAGTCACTACTGAATAGCCAATGTCCTAAAATTGTTACTAACTGATGGCACTGCAGAGGCCTACGCAGAATGAGTTGGTGACCTCGACAGATGTCCAAATCACAGAAATCAACACAACAAATGTCATTAATTTATGCCCTATGCGAAGAGACCAAGGACTGAACGGCCACAGGGAGAGTTCAAACTACTTCCTTCGTCCTGAACATGATCTTTGAGAACACAGCCTCTCTCTCAATGAAGAAGGAACAGGGCCAAATGAGCAGGACAACTTATCCTACCTCTCCTACCTCTAGATGAGGTCTCAGTTTCAACATCTAGACTTCCCACATCTCTCATAAACTGTGTAAGCGAAGTACAAATTTGAAATGTGACTTTTAGTTACATATTTACCAAAAAAACAAAGAACAGCTTTATGTGGCTATTAGGTGGACCTACTGAATAGCCTTTGGGCACGTCTATGTGAGATGCTAAATTCACAATAGGCTAATTCTACTGCACATTAGCACATCATGGCAAAAGATGCGCTAATGTTGATGCACATGCCGATGCGCGAATGTACAGTAAATTCAGTCTACTAAGCATTAGTGTCACTTAAAAGGTGTGAGCCAATGCTACTGCACACTAGTGCTAGTTACTGTGCATTTAGTTAGCACCTATTGCAGGTACTAAGCTTAACACACAGTAACCATAGCATATTAATAATGCACATGTAGATGTGCCCTTTAATGATCTAGATGCTTGCACACATAGGACCTGTTTTAGTGAAGCACATAGGAATGCAGCCAATAAAAGACTTAGGTACCTGAAAGTCAAGCACCACTACACCTAAATTTGACAGGTAACAGGTCCCTGATGACAAATCTAGAGCCCTGTACTACATGTCTTCTTTGCCTACACAATGCTTAGGAAGGGTGTCTTAGAAAGGGGATACACAAAAGCCAACACGCTGAGCATGGAGGTGCTGAAAGCAGCACACCCAGTATGTGTGTGACTGCCTAGAGATAGCCAGGAGGAAATACTGAAGATAACGGTGTGCCTTAAATCCTACCCCTCTCTGTAGCTTAGGGACTCAACTCTCACCTGCACAAAGGCACTTCCATCCTTTGGAGGTTAGCACCTATATTCTTTGTTTCAGAGATAAGCATGGATAGCTCTTCTACTTTTTAAAACAGAAAAGGAGAGGATGATGAGTGCCACCCACTTTTACAGCAGCCATCCTTCAGAACTAGCAAAATCTTGGGAGAGGGCTGGACAGAGCCCTGAACACCAAGCCAAAGACTATGCCATTAAAGCCATGCCCCTGGACTGAAAAGAATTCAAAATTCATTACGCCAAAGACTGCAAGAGGGATCCTGACTTTATTCCCTAGTGGTGAGAGTCCTCACCTGGGAAGAGGGAGTGTCTTGGGTTCCAGTCCCTATTCTCGGGACTGCTCCTGCGTTCTACAATCTCATCTGGCTTGCTAGATCCTGCACATGGCCGGATCATCTCCTCTCTAAACCACCTCAGACAAGCACGTCCCACCTGAACTGAACGCTTTTTTTTAACATTAAACAGACATTTGATTAAAAATACAGAGACAGGGACAGGGACTGGAAAGAGGCATTTACTGCTATCCCAGTTCTTCTTTCCTTCTCCAACAGCTATGTTAAAAAAAAGTGCCAGGCATTATGGCATTCTATGTGGAGGCTACTCCTGTATATAATATCTCAAACTAGCAACTCCTCCAAAGGGACTTAGGCATGGAAAATCTCCTTTCTGGAACCTGGACAGCATGTGGGCATGAGCTAGGCACGTACCTGCTCACATCAGTCAAGTCAGGGCAGTTTTGGATATGGAGAAAGGCAGGACTCTCGGTGCCTATGGAACTTTATAGTAAAAAAGTAAGATGTCTGTGGTGTTCAGACATACTCACACATGTTCAAAATGTACTATGCCTGTGATCAGTCTTGGAAGTAGGTGTCTAACCCTTGCCCCCACCCCCACCAGTCCCACTTCAGGTATCTAAGCCTCTTTTTTATGCCTCTAGATCTGGCCTTTAACCATGTTCCTAACTTTAAGCTTGTACTTAAGTTCCAGCAGCTTCAGTGCACATGCTTAAGAGTTTTGCCTTGTTCTGTAATTGCACGATACAGGTTCTGTGTGGGCAAAGCTTATTTAGAAAAAGATTTAGGGCTAAATCCCCTCAGCAGAGGCTTTCATACAAATACCAAATAAAGGCTAATCCCTGTGTGCCTCAAGATTTGCCAATTTCTTCCCACATTCTGCTCATTTTGAAATGGAGATTTGGCACAGGAAGCACTAACACGACAAACACCAGTCAAGCATAGGAATGGTGTTTGGCCAACTACTAGATCCAGTGTTAGGGCTGCTACCCTCAGATTCCCTGAAATATATTTTATTTAAAATGCATAAATCTAGCTGCCAAACAGAGCAAATTCCTGTTTTACTGCAAATTGTGGTTTACTGCAAATTGTCCTGTTTTACAGGACAAATTGTGGTTTCCCAACAACACTTCCTAACTGAGAATGAAAGCATATTTATTGCCCCTTAAGAAATTCTCTGGTATTACATTTCCAAAAAAAAAAGAGTAAAAGTTATTTTACTAGTCATGTTCCCTCTGCTAAGTCACAACTTCTTCAGCAAACGATGCTGTTAGAAAAGCAATAGGGCTCCATCCATTTCAGTGCATAAAAGAGCTCAGAAGGGTAAATGCTGTGCTTTGCCATGCAGGAAGCTTATAGTATATCCCAGCTCCAGAGTGTCACCTGCCTTTCACTTCATAGAAAAAATGTCACAAGAGGGCCCCAGCATTTCCCCCTGTGTTTATCAATAAATGGGTAGAAAGATAAAGATTTGATGTAAAAGTTCTGACACAAGTAGAAATGATTACAGTGTACCATGACTAGGAATTGCATGACCATTGCACTTCAGTTCACATGTCTTTCCCCCAAACCATTTACACCTATTCCCCTGATGCTTGGACGAGAAAAGGCTTTCTTTTCTTCTTTACTAGTTGTCTTTTGAGTACATGGCTGCAAGGACTCTAGAGCCCAAGTTTAGGTACAAACTTCAGTGTGATCCTTAATTTCCACTGACAACAGTGACTCTATCAGCACATTTTCAGGTGGCAATGTTTGGAGAAGTTCATGTGCTCACTTTCATCTTCCAAACAATCACCTTTACCCTTGGAGCCTGGATAGCACAGACATGTCAGATATGTGAAAAAAAAAGATCTTGCTCATTACAGCCCAGCAATAGACCCACATGATCTTCCTGTTGCAGAAATCGTTATGCATTTGTTCTGCTGCTCTTAGATTAGAATTTAGAGCTCTGCAAATTACAGCTTTCAACAGGGCTGGACAGAGGGGATCAGAAATGGACACAAATGTGCACCTGAATCCAGACATGCCGAAATACTAAAGAAATCTAAATTTGAGCCCAGGTGTAATTAACAGCTATCTCTGATGAGCTGAACCTGAGCCACAGAGCCAAAGTCCCCTGAATTTTGGTGAGAGGGATTTCAGAGTCCAGAAGCGAACCCGCCCGCATGGTTCTTTTGCTGTTCAGGCCTATTGCTGTGTAGCCTTTTCTTGCAGAGCAGTACAATTTCCCAGGTCCATGGAAATGGTATGCATGCGCAATAAGTCCACATACTAAAAAGGCAGGTGTCATCGACACAATAAGCCATAATAGCTTCTTCAAAACTGTTAAAGAATTTTTAATTCATAGATCACTTGCCCAATAGCCTGCAATGGCTCCTCTGGAGCCATTATGATCTATCAGGTCACTGTAGTGCCATACATGCACATTAAGTAGGCATGCAAAAAATCATTAAGAAATTGTTGATGACAAAAATTACTCTGCATGCTTGGAAAGGTAATTTTTCTCTTTCATTGGAATATTACTTGGTTCACTTAGCTGGCTTCAAATTTTATTTGGGATAACCCCTGGACAAATAACTTCACTTTCACACACATGCAGCTCTCCACCTCTTTAGGGCCAGATTCTGCTGCTCTTACCCACAGAGTAGAAAGTCATGAGAATTTCTGGGGCTAGTCTTCAAATAAGACCCTTCTCCAAGTGAAGAAGAGTTGCAAATCTGACCCCAAAGAACTCTTTTCTTTGAAAACACATGCACGGATCTTAATATCAGGTATCTTTTCTATTTGGTTTGCTTTCATATTCTAGTTCAGATTTACACAGACACACAGAAAAAAAAGCTAAATGCTTAATCCCAGACTGAGACTTCACAGAGTATAGTTATCTTGAACCCTGAGTGATTTCTGTTTTAAGGTTGAGATATCCCCCGAATAAATGCAAAGGCTTATCATAGAAAGCCTTAATTATGGTGTAGGCATTGACTATGGACTTATTGCAGTATGCTTGGGGAACTTATAGATTTTTTTGGTAATTTTTATAAAATCTATGGAAAGAATTGAGAGCACCATTCATTCTGCATCAGATAATGAGAAATGTATTTTACCAACCAGTTTTCTGCCACTGCAGGCTGATGATATGCCTGTTTTCTTCTGGCCCATTATCTGAGTACTTGAACCCTGGATAACAATGAGTTCATAGAGAATGAAAGTGCTAGGCTTTAATTGTATGTATTTAGTCACGCAAACAGAAGCAATGGCCTGAGAATGGCTAGTTAGCCAGTGACAGCATTTAGCTTCAGAACTGGCTCAGAAGAGCTATTACAAATTGTACTGATATGTGCTGGGCTAGGGCAGCAACATTTCTCCATTTAACCTTGTTGCTGAAATAAGTTTTCATGTCTTTTAAATGAAATCCCTACTGCTGCTAATATCCTGCAAATAAACATCATTAAAAAATTGAAGACACTGGAAGAATGTGCGGTTTATGTTAAAATTTTCCCTGTCAATCAATTCTGCATGTCTGCATGAAACTGATGATCGCATCATCATGTTAGTTTGCCTGACTTGCTCAGCACAAAGAAGGTGGGAACATTTTCTCAAGCAGGGATGTCAGCACTTGAAAAATCAATCACCATCTGTGCTCATTTTCTGAAAGGGAGAAAAACAACCCCTGTTTAAGAAGACACCAGAACAAATAACTTGAATGTTTGAAAATAAACCGCAGGGTCAAAGAAACTTTATAATGAAATGGAAAAGAAACAGTATTGCTGTGTTTTTATCACATTGTGCCTACGTACCTTTGTGCATCACAATCTTGATTCTAAAAATAGATATTAATAATACCTACAGACCAACAGCATGTGAAATGCATACAAACAAGTTACTTCAAACCCTGAGAATTCGATCCCTTCATATAACTGAAGCTTTGCCCAACTTTTCACTCTGCTCATGATACATCCCACTAAAATAGCTGGCACGGATATGACAAAAGGAAGCACTTGAGACAAATATACTGCTCCAGCTTGATTAATCTTACATTTGCAGATGGGCCTGAAGATTTTTAACTCTAATTTTCCCTTCTGTGCCATATTGTGGCTGTTTGTTTTGGGGAGGTCTCCTATATAATGTCCTATTCTGATAAAAGTTTTTAAAGTACCAAGAGTTAGACGGGAGTATTACAAATGATATCCAGTACAATGAATATCAATTAATCAAATTGTAAAACACTACAAGAACTCACAATACACAAATAGCAGAGGGAAAGATAAATTGATTTTTGCTGCGGTGTTGCTCCTTTTCAGTAGCACAACTGTGTGAAAAATACCAGTTAGAAAGTGTGCTGAGGCAGCAAAACTATTTAATACTCCACAAACAGTTATCTAAGCCAATGTCCAATAACTAGACAGTACTGTAATGTGACCTACATACTAACAAAATCATTTTTATACATGGGAGGAGACCAGACATTTAGCCACTTGATACCAGTTAGATAACTAATAACTCAGTTGGGTTCCCTTTTTTTAAGCACCACAGCTCAAATTTGTAATGTATATTTTTTTTTAAAAAGAGGGCAATTAAAGATGCCTGAGATTGTCCATTTGTTCTCTAAAACCATTAGATTGTATTGTGTGCAGTTGCCACAGTTCCCTGTACTCCCTTTGCCTCAACTTCTCTCTTATCCACTGACTCACTGGTCTGTACCTTCAGAAGTAACCTGTTCTCCAACAGTTAACACACTTATACCTAGGGCCTGTCAACACTTGCTAATAGTTTTTCATTAAAGGTCTAACGAATTGGGAAATTCTCATTCTTTAGGTTTTTGAAAAAGAGGCATTTTCTGTCTTTCAAAAGTTTTCTAAACAATCTTTCTTTTCAGGGAGGGAGTTGTTTTTTCATTTCATATTCCCTTCTTTATCCTTTACCTTTTCAGTTCTATCTCCTCCAAACTTGATTGTTCTTTCCCTCTGAACTTTGTTCTGATAGCTCCCAAGAGAGCCTAGTTACCCTAATACTTAAAACCCCTTTTTGATTTCACCTGCCTCTCCAACTTGGACCTCCTCTCCTCCAGTTCTGTGCCACATCCTACTTAACCTGGGCCGCAACCCCTTCACTCAAATGAAGCTGTTCTCAGAAAGGCTACCAACAATCATGCCTTAGCCATACCAGAAGTGTTCGTATATCTTTAGTTATCCAGGTGAGGAGCTGGAGGGTCAGATTCTGAACTTCTGTACAATGTTATGGATGCATCAAGATCTGTAGCACTCCGCTGATTTAAACATGTCGATAATCTGGATTTAGGGAAAGAAGGTAGAAAACTGAAGGCACCTTAATGCCTTCAGGTATGCTTTATTCATCACAACTTTGAAGCCACGTGCTATGCCAATTTCTTCTCATTTGAACAAAGAGGACTTGCTATCCTAAGGAGGGTACTGCAACTCACAGAAAAATATTTAAGAGACATTTTTCAACTAAGGTGATTTTAGCAATAAATTAAATTGTTAAGAGCCTTTTAAAAATGTAATAATTGTTATCAAAGAGGGGGAAATGAGAGTGTTATTTCCAGAGAGGTGATATCTCTTCAATATTTATGTAATGAATTTGTTAATTCCTGTGCAGTTCCAAGTGTAAAAACTGTCATAACACACACACACAGATCTCTATTGCCTTGACTGGCATCTAAGTTGACAGTAATAGCAGTAAGCTCAAAACGTGAGTATTGGCTCCTAGAAACGGTGGACTGGGATAGATGGCAAAGTTTATATTGAATATGTCTGTTCTCTGAATAACTGGAAGGCTTTAGTATACAGGCCTGTCAAATTTAACAAAGTTCATCCATATCCTAATTGCTGCATTTTAAAATGATAAAATATACTACTATTGCTCCTGCTGCTGCTACCAGTACTACTACTACAACTAATAAGAATCCTGCCTGAATATTCTTTTTTCATACACCTTTCTGGTACAATTCTGCTGTGTGATATTCACAAATGAAGGGACAGCCCACTGCTAAAGCTGACATAAATACAAGCTTTCATATGATGGTGTGTTTTACAGTTTTCCCAAACAGAACTGGGGCTAGGGACAGAAAATACACAAAAACTGGCTTAAATGATGAGAAACTGGTTTAAACCTGTGACAGAACAGAAGTTCAGTGCACATAAACCAGTTTCAAAATGGCTGAAACTGGTTAAGATAAACCTGGTTGAATGTAGTATCAGATTTAACTGATTTCGGTCAAACCAGCTTATGGCACTTCTGTCCCAGACCTCTTCCTGGTTTAAGTAAAATCAGAGTCCCCCGGCATATTTTGCAGCCGTGGACTGTACTAGGCTGTGCTCTCCACCCCACCCCTCTTCTACCCAGAGCAGCGAGGGCTGGCTGACAAGGGGATGGGGGTGGGAAACCTGGCTGGCACAGCCTGGTCTGCCTGACAGGGGCAGGGGGCAGGGCACATGGACCATCAGGCTCAGGGTCGATTAAACCCCCTGCACGTCTCTTCTCCCACCCACACAGGACCGCAGCCAGAGTCTACCCAGCTTTTCCAACCTCTGGTTGCTCACACGGCAGGGGGCATGGCCGGAGCTGGCGTAGGCAATGCCTCAGGCAGAGTGGGGTACAGGGAAGGGGATTAAACTACCCTATCTCCCCTTTCTCCCATGGGCATGTGCACCCTAGACAGGGCCTGCCTCACTGGCTGCTCACACAGCAGGCGTCATGGCCAGAATCAGATCGGGCAGCACCTCAGGCGAAAGGGGGGCAGGGAGGTGAATTAAACCCCCATCTCCCCTCTCTCCCACCAGCACGGGGACCCCAGCCAGGGTCTGACTGGCTTTTCCCACCGCTGGCGACTCGCACTGTGCGGGGTGTGGTCAGAGTCGGCCTGGGCAGCGCCTGAGGCTGCTGTTCGGGGTGCTTCTTGCCACACCTCCCACTATGTGAATAGCTAGTCGGGGGGAAAGCTGGTGGGAGAGAGGGGAAATGGGGAGGGGTTAATCCTTCTCCCTACCCTCCCTTTGCCTGAGGTACTGCCCTGGCTGGTGTTTGGCCGTGCTCCAAACCTGAGACAAACCTGGCAAGGGCTGCTTCCCCCTTCCCCCTCCAAACACACCCCAGCTGGGGTCCCTGCAGGCCAGTTTAAACCCTCCCCAGTCATACTCGGGGGCCTGCCAGGGCCTGTCCATGCCTCCCCCAGGTCAGCTTCCCTCCAGCCTTGAAGCTGCTGCTGAAGGGAAGGGAGAGTTCGCTCTAGTGGCCCCCGGCTTCTAGCCTGCGCCAATGCAGGCATGTGTCTGCATTTCAGGAATCAAAAGTGAATATCTATTCACTTGCAAATTGGTTCAGTCTATTGCAGGTTAGACTCACCTGCAAAGATTGAATCAATTCAGGCTCAGGTTTTTTGAATGTCTGTACTTAGCCTTGATATTCGTCTCATGCTAGACTCTTAAGTCACTGAAAGCAGGCTAATGGGGGGGCTAGGAGAGCACGCATCAGTGTTAAAGGAATGTTTGACTCCCAAGTAAACAGAAGCCAAGTTGTGTCAGTTGTAGAATAAGAGAAGAGACTTGCTAAAAGCTCCAAGATGTTGGAAAGAAAATGCCCTACGATGCCAACTTACTACAATAAACATAACCAATAACAAAAGTATTAGGTTCTGTGTTTGTTTGTCATATGCTGAAACATGAAAAATAGAATCAAGACATTACTGTGCTGTAATGTTTGGGGGAAAAAAAGAATAAAGAAACCCATGATTCAAAAGATGACTAAAAACTGACAGCTCCTAAATATTATAAAGTAACATGCGGGGGCAGAATGATGATTCACAAGAGAATGAAATGGAAGAAAATCTACTAATGAAGAAAATTTTCCCTCCACCTTTGTTAAGTATCATTACATTTCATAGCTATAGCTAGTCAAAAAACATCCAACAGAAAATTCTGAAATTTCAGAATTTCATTTCATCTTATATCAAGCACAAAAATTAAAACATCAGGCTATGATGTGAGCCAAAATGTTCTAGAAAACAATGTTTTCCAGAGAAAGCTTCAAAAAACAGATTGACATAAAAATTTCAAACAGCCCCATTTATTTATGCTCACTTTTTCTTATGTCTCTTACCTTGAATTCCTAGGGTTTTTTTCAAAATCTTTCATTATAAACACGGAATATATAAAACTAAGAGATATTACAGTTCATAATTCAGTAAACAAATATGAGCCCATATAACAGAAGAAAAGAAAAAAACTATGTGATAAAACACAGTAGACCTTCAAGAATATAAAGATTTGATCTAACAGAATATTTCACTGGGATATTTTTCTGAGGTTTTACATAATGCTGAAAAGAAAAAGATTTTTTTTTTCTGTAAAAGAGAGCAAGAGGAAGAGGGAAAGAGCAGGTGAGAGACAGAGAGAGACAGAGACTTGCTTAAAGCTTTCAGTTACAGGATAGATACAGACACTCAGAAAGTCTGGGGTAGAATCAATCTAAGTTATGTACTTTTTTGTAAGTGGCATAGTTTAGATCGGTTGCGAACAACATATATATTCACTCTTTGGCAGGCAGGAGGCGCAAATCTTAGCCATTTTTAAACCAGGTTTTGTGTGCCAAACTTCTGTTCTATTACAGGTATAGACTGGATTTCGATCGCTTTTACTGGTAAAAGTGTAATGTCTGCACTGGGCGTTAGAGTCAAATTTGTTTAGATTCAAATTGTTCAAGTAAAGCCAAGACTGAAAATACAGTCCTTATGAAAAGCAAAAAAAATGCGTACATAATTTTCCTGCCTTTCAAAGCTACAGTCCTGTAGATTTGATATTTCCATTATTATTGGTATAAAAATTAGTACAAACAACTTTCCTACTTTCACATTTCTTTAGATCTTAACCTGACATTAATGAGCAAATACACACTAAGATGATGATCATCCTGTAGGGGAAAATGGCTCATATACTGTGTTGATAAGTTAAGATGAAAGAAATCCAGAACAAAGACAGTAGGGTACTGTGGAGATATGTTTAGATTCCAAAATATTTGTATCAGTCAAAGGTAGAAACACCCAAAACAAAAAAAACAAAAAACAAAAACAACTAACAAATAGAAACATCCACTCCTTTGTCTTGACTGGATAACAACTATACTGTGTGTATTAATGCATTATTCTATTACTATTCCCAGCTGCTTACAATACATAGATACATTAACATTATATACATATTTTCCATTTGGCCTCTAATGCATGCATGTAGCTCCCACTGAATATTAATAGCATCACTAAGCATGCAATAGAGGACAGGCTTTAAACTTATAGGAGACACAAGAAAGCATTTAAAAAAAGCCAAAACTCAGACTGAAGTCCTGGATTCACTGGCATGAAACTGAATTTGAAGGGGACTTTGCATGAACACACCCAATTCCTCCTGAATCCTGGGGTTCAGTATTATGAATTGCATACAGCAAACTAGTTGAGTAAAAAATGGAATACACCTGAGCAGCTTAATGGAAACTTTGTTTCAAGAACTTTACATGGTCACCTAAAAGCTGTCTTCAACATGTTGGTTACGATCATCATAACCCACACATAGCTATTGTCTATCTAGCTGTGAAGGAGACATACATAAAGCCTCTTCTAGAGCCTAGCAAAGGATTTCCTTTATTAAAATAAATATATTCAAAGATTTTTCTTTGTTTTCCTCCAGACAAATTGGCTTTATCACCCTGATGCTGACCAAAAGTATTACATATCCTTAAGTCCAACTACCTATAATCATGGCTTCTATAATTCATCAAAACCTGTTCCCATATAGTGGAGTTGAATCTAGCTGTTCCTGTCACTTTATGAGATATTATATTAAATTATGGATGCAGATAACAGGGACTATGTGCATCAAAGGTCAATTATAAGGATAAATATAGAATAGTAACTGGATGCCAACTTACTTGCAAAATATAATAGTCCCTTAGAAAACAAAGCTCTCTTTGCATGAGAGAGACACAATTTATCTACATAGATTGCATGAGAGATATACAATAATCTACAACATTGACTGACAAGAAATACCATTCAGAAAACTGATTCTTGCATAAGGTCACTACACTTACCAAAGAGCACTGTCCAAAGGTGCAAGCTTATGTTATATATATAGTCAGTCAGTCAGTCAGTCAGTCTGTCTATAAGGTACAAATCCTTGCACCTACCCTGCCTTCTGCTAGACTTCAGACTAACGTGGCTATCTATGTCATTCTGCATAACTCAGATATTTTAGACTGGTATTTCTTGTAATGGTTCAAGGGTGCCAAACACCTTGATAGAGCACAATTAAATATTCAGCCTGCTTTCAAAGAATGATGAGACAGCAACCATAGCAGTTATGAAAGGTACACTGAATGATTAGACTGGAGAGCTGGAGATATATATTAGATGGAGTTTTCTCAATTTTTTTTGGATTATTTTAAATAAATGGAAAATTCAGTTCCAAATCCATTTTAAAGCAACACAAAATGGCTTCCTCAAAGCTCCAATGGGTAGGTCTACACCACTTCCTCAGAGGTTGTGAGGACACTAGGTAGGTATGGGATGCCCCACCTATACTTACTCTGCACACACCAAAAGAGGAACAAAGCAGTGAGGCCCCCCTCTGGTTTTTGGCATGTTTGAAAGCAGTGGTAGGGAATGCCTTCAATATGGCCTTGCCACCTCATTTCCAGGCTTGGTGCCTATAGGCTAGGGACAACAGTTACACATAAACTGGTTTAAGCCATCAGAAACTGGTTTAAACCTGTAACAGAACAGAAACTCAGTGAACACAAACCAGTTTCAAAATGTCTGAAACTAGTTTAGGATAAATGTGGTTGAATATAGTATCAGACTTAACTGATTTGGGTCAAACCAGTTTATGAAACTTCTGTCCCAGACCCCTTCTTGGTTCAAGTTAAATCATGGTCCCCCAGTATCCTGGCATGCTGCCCAGCCCTGGACTCGGCTGTGCTGTCTGCTCCAGAGAGCAGGGCTGGCCCTGCCCCTGTGCTCCCGAGCTGGAGCAATAAGAGCTGGCTGACAAGGTACTGAGAGGGGGCAAGCCTGGATGGGGATGCAGCCCAGTCTGCAGGGGGACCTCCCCCCCAGACAAACCCCAGCTGGGATCTGGGGCCAGGGTGGGGGGTTAAACACTTCATCCCCCGCTCAAACTTACTACTAGCTGCAGCTGTGGACTACAAATCCCAGAGGCATCTGGAAGCAGAAGTAAGGAGCAACTCTGCAGAGTCCTGCTGCTGTAATTTAGGACTGCAAATCCCAGAGACCTTGGGGGCAGCAGGAAGAGGAAGTGAACACACAGGCAGAGAGCTGTGCCCTAGTGCCCCCTGGCTTCTGGCCTAAGCCACTGCAAGCATGTGGGTGCATTTTCTGAATCAAAGGTAAATCTCTGTTCACTTCTGTTTCAGTTTAATTTGTGCATCTTACTGACCTGCAAAGACTGAATCCATTCAGCCTCAGGCTTTTTGACTGTCTGTAGTTAGTCAAAGAGTACAAGTGGAGAGCATCCTCACCCAGTGTTTCTGAGGTTCTAAATGTAGAAAGACAATGAGGGAACAGGGGAAGGGAAACTTAAGATGCTTTTCCTTATGAATGATTTAACTGAAAGAGTGAATAATGATGATGTACCATCCTTTTTGTTGCTTCTGCCACTCTTCAAATAATATCTGTTGTCAGATTCAAAATATTTGATAATATTTTATATTTTCTGGCCACTAACATTTTTTGCATATACTAGAGTTGGTCCCATTTTTTCCGCATGTGGATATAAAAGCCCTGAATACAGGGTGACTTTGAAACTTGCTCACTGAAAAAATCCGAGCCTCTAAGGCTCAGATGTATCAATGTTTGCAGAAAAGAGCATAGGCTAGTATGCATTCATATCTGAAGACTTTTTTTTTCTTTTTTTGCCTTAGGCCAAAACTACATCCCTATCTTCTTGTGCACATGGCAAAAGGAACTCACATTCCTATTAATTCAGCTTTCACTGTTTACACCTGTTTTCTCAAGATGCAAGTCTGTTCCCAAATTAGAGACAGAGTTGGCTCAAGTTCGGTACAGTCTACAATCCTAGATGTGTGAAGTTGAAGATCCAAAAACAGAAGCATCCAAAATCTGACGCCAATCATGAACCTTTTGACTTACTGTTTTTAACCTGCATCTCATTATAAGTTATTGAAATGAGTAAATCAAGTGAGAGAAACAAGTAGGTCTTGATTTCATGCATTAGACCTTCATTAGCAATATATGAAAAAATGAACATGCTTCACGTCGGCTAGCCTCTTTAGCAATGAAACATTATTGAAATGAATATCCTCTTTAGCAATGACAAATTAATGGTTACTTATTTAAAATTAGTGTTTGTATTTTTTGCCCCAAATAATAATCATAAATGTTGGGGGACAAAGCAGGGAGGCACTGCCTCAATTCTCTCTCATGCAAAGACAGCTTTGTTTTCTAAGAGACAATATCCAAGAACTAGAGAGATGACATCAAGGAAGTAGTGTGCAAGTGCAGCACACCTCTGATTCTACAAATGAAAGCAGAGGTCACAGTTGACAGCACTGGCACAGAGATATTAGTAACTTGAGACTGTGGGCCCAATGGGATGAGCATTCCCCCCAGGTAAACTGGAATAGGAGGAGATGATACAGGAATTTACAGGAATTAAAGAGGTCCAGGATATAACAAGCTAGAAGTGTATATCATAAGAGGTGGTTCTGCCACTGACCAATCCAGAGATCCTTTTCTACCTGAGACACTCTTTTCTCTCCACCTCTGTCTAAATAGGCAATAAACTCCTTGGGCCTAGATCTCTGTCACTGGGTATACTGTGGTCATAGACATCCTGGCTGGAACTACTAGGCACAACTGTAACACAAATAAATAATAGTAAAATATACCCTACGACTGTTACACAATATGCTTCAAAGGGACCTGATCCTCTTCTCCACTCACTTCAGCCTGGTTCCAGGAAAGACATAAATGAGAAAGGAGCAGACTTCACAGACAACTGCACTGCTTGAAGAAGAGATAAATCGGAGGCATTTGGTTCTGTGTTGGTATTTCTTAGTAATACAAAATTGTAAAATAGCATTTCTCAGCATAATTTTTACCCTTACTCTCTTTACCACATTGCCATGTAGCTATGCACTAAATATTATCCCACTCACATGTCTCTGTTTATTTAACATACATTATATTTGATGTTATCTGGCATCAAAGTTTAAGTTTCAGTTCTGCCATCCTATCATACTAATAGCTGTCAATCAAAATGTAAATTGCATAATAAAAATGTGTTCTAGAAATGAATGATCCTCTATTTCCATATTAGCTGCCTATATTTAAGCATTGCTGTGAATGCACTTATGCATATATTTTTACAGTGCCCAGCACAATAAGACTGAAGTCCCTAGATGACACCTCTATAGGGAGAAAGAAATAATAAATAGGCATATGAAAAGATACAACCTCAAAGTCTTGGTGTCACTCTTACTTGGCCTAATCCTTTGATGTTTAAGATGACTTCAAAAAAGCAACTATGCACAATGTCACAACATAAATTAGCTTGAAAGAGAGAAAAATCATGGTCAATGACAAAGGGATTTATAATAAACCTCTATAAATATTTTAAAAGGTGCAAATACTAAAGAGAAAGAAGAATTTTTCCAGGTGGTTCTGGAGGTTACAATGAGGCAAATAGGGGATTTAAGAAAAGATGTCATGAAAAAATATCCCTGAAATTATATCCAAGATTATGGAAGTTAAGTAGTGGGAACCTTACTGCTTGGGACATTTAAACCTAGACTGGACAAAGCATTAGCAAATATCCTGCAGGGAACAATCCTGCAATGTCAAGAAGATGGACTAGATACATAATAGGTCTTTTGCTGCTCTGATTTTTATTATTCTAATCCATCACCCTTATTCAGGTGGCAAAGTTTTATGTAGACCTTAAAAATTATGCTAGTGAGAAAATTATGACTGCATGTCGGTATAATATATATACACACATATATAGATATAAGGTTTGGTTTTAAAACATACATTTTTAAGTGTACATACTAGAGCAGTGATTGTATATATACATCTGATAAAACCAGATACAAATAACTAATTGTTATCATTTGAATTATGCAATTTGTATCCATAAATGTGTTTACTGGACTCACAAAATCAGCATTCTTTTGCACATATGTTATGCTTATGTTTTTCAAAATTAATTCAATAGTGCAGCAATATCTGTTTGGCCATGTGACCTGCTTAACCCAATGAAACACTGGGCTATGCCCAAAGAAGTAAATCTAAAATTCTATATAGAGGATCATGGTTTGAAGTAAAGGTAGCTGAAAGGGGCAATAGAAAACCTATAATTCCAGTTAGGGCTCTGAGGGAGCAACATGTATACTGACATGGAAGCGACTACCTTGTGTGCTTCCTTTTACCTAACCAAGATTTATTAATAGGGAGAAATGAAGCATGGCCCCAACTTTGTTCCTTGTCTCGCCCCTTTTGTGGAGGCTACCGCTTTTCAAGACACTTTTTAGAGAACACTTAGAACACAAAATGAGAACACTTAGAAAAGCCAGATAGTACCCTTAGGACCTCACTCTGCCAATCTGTTGAAGCTGGAAATCACTCACATATAACACCGTGGTCCACAATGCCAATTCATAAAACAGATAGAGATCCACAGATAATGACAGTGCACTCAAGTCACAGGGTGGCTGGCCTCTACAAGTATGCAAAGTGGGCTGAAAGAGGGAGGATGAAGGCTTCAGTCTGGCTTTCTATATATGGAATTGCAAGATAAATAGGATTTCAAGAATGGAGATCCTCTTATTGACTAAGACGCTGGGCAACAATCCCTCTGTGAGTAGCTATGCAGAGTACAATTCTGTGCACACTTCAGAAGAAAAAGAAAACAATAAAGAAGGATAGGAGAGAGGTGGGGAAGCAGTTTTATTCTTTAAGCTTTCAACCTATGACAGCAACAATAACCCAGGACTTTTTCATAGACAGTTTGGTCTTGGGATATCATAGTATTACAGCAAGAAACACTGCCCAACATTGATTTCTATACAAAAAAATCCCATTGACTTCGGTGGGTGGTAGGGATGCAAAATGATAGCAGGATACAGCCCTTAGCCATTAATGCACTGAGCCTTCATAATTATTGAGTATACGGTATATTTATTATACAGGCTATGCCATGCCTCTTTTGCAAGCTGCCCTGGGCCTGTTCTCTGAGTCACATCAAGCAAGAAGTTTAAATGAAACTGCTCCCAAGTTTCTTAAATGGTTTAATAAAACATATACTGACTGTAATATTCGGTTTATAAGAGAAAACTATTGCCCCTTGGTTTGAAAAATGACCTCTAGTTGGTAATTTTACTCTCAGCTTCATAGATTATAGTCCACTGTTGGTCATTTTCTCAATCCACAGGGCAATACTTTTCCATAACAAGCTCAAACTGCAATCAGTATTTGTAGACTGCTACACAAGTTGAGGATAATATGCCTCAACACATTCTATTATATGACTAAACAAAAGAAATAACAACCTGGTGACAGAGACATATGGAGAAAAGGAATGCTATTCTCCTAATGCTGAGGCAGCAGAAAAGTATATTCCTTTGTACTGTGCAGATTTATATTGCATTTAATGCCTTTTAATACAAAATAAAAGTAGCTAATTTGATTCTCTTTTCACTAATGACATTTGGTTTTATATTTTCTTAAGTCTATTCTTATTTTAATGTACTACAACAAACACTAGATCCTATTAGTAGCTATCAAACCTAAGAAATGTAGTGACAGATGCCCTTAAGTTATAAAAATACATCTTCATATGCGTTCACAGCCTAATTTCCAATCAGATACCTTAAAGATCCATCTGCCCTTGGGCATATAACGTACGCTTACATGCAGCAATGGGTCTAATCCTGGGAGATTCCAACATACTTCAATGGGTTTGGGATTTCCAATGAAAATATTTCAGCATCCAAACATGGCTTGTGAATATCATTTAAGAGATTTATATTTGAAGAATGGGTTTTCCAGTTCCAGAGTCAAATGGGTACTATGTAGGGGTTCTTTCCTAAGTCACAGGCAGTCTGGGTTCAGTTCCCAGCTCTGCCCCAAAACTTCCCACAAAACCTAAGAAAGTCACTTAATTGGTCTTATTCTTGGGCCACATCCACTAAGTGTATTGTGCTTGTCAAGGATACCCTCAGCCCAATGTCCTGCTCTGAGCTGCTTGCCCCCATAACCAGAAGCAGTATAGCCACATTAGTGCAGCACTTGAGGCAATCTAAGTAGTACTGCTGATTGATTAGTCTACCCCATGCTAATTTACCATGGTTAAACTGCTTCTAGTTTAAGAGACAGGCCACTCAAAGCAGTATAGTAAGTTTGAGAGCACTGCCTCTAAGGACAATACTTTTGCCACAGACATTTGTAAAAACCGAGCTGATAGTACTTACCTAGTTAACAGGAGTGTTGGCAGGCTTTGTTCATGAATGAAAGAATGATGAAATCTCTTGCAGATCCTGCACTGTAAATGCAAAATATTAATATTACCAGGGTGGAATCCATGCACGAAGCCTGAGAATCTAGTTTTTATAAAGATACTGTGCAAAACATTTTGAAATGTGGTATCTACCCACACCCTGAGCCAAGGCAGAGCAAGCTGCACAGAGTTCTGGAGCCAGTGGATTCTTGTCAAGGTAGATCACAGCCCTGATCCCTTGCCAGCCTTGCTCTCCAAGCAAAACTCCAGAGCAAGCCCTCCCTACCAGCTCAGTGTACACAGGGGCACAGCCACGTAGAGCATCTATAAGCCTAGTCTCCCGGCCACAGAAAGACATCTCCATCCTGATGTACCCAGTCAGGGAAGTCATTAAGACTTCAGCATGCTACCTTGTCAGCGTTTCCCCCATCAGTACCTGGCTGGGGCTTAAGTGGTATGGGGGCTTTCTACTGTTCTTCCACACATTAAAACACTTGGACTAAAGCATCTGGCTGCCAGATGATGATGGCTCTTCATTTTAAACTCTTTACTGAATTTCCATGCTTAATTCATTAATACTATTTGGTGCGTTCCATTATACTTTTTTATGATTTTAGAAAAAAGCCTTTTTAGTATAAAAAGCAGCAATTTCCTTTTTTTTTTAACATTTTTCATCTTTAGGGTAATAAAAAGGGCACATATGTACCATAGCATAATGGATTAATTAAGGAATATTATGTTTATCCTAAGCCCTAACTGAGTTGTACATCTTCATAACTCACTCATAAAAATTAATGCATTACACCACACTCTCTAATGATATATCTTCTATTTTTACCATACCTGTTCAGAATAATTTGTTCTAAATTGGATTATCCTGAGATGCAGTGAGGAGTGTAAAAATTACATTGTTATTTTAAGAATTTACATTGGTATGTATAAAAATCATAATCTTCTTGCTGTGCTTTTGAACTGTCATGTTACTTCCACTGTTACGAAATCAAGCTGCTACTGCCACACCTAAAATCAAATGCATTGCACACTACATCCCTCTCCATACACAGTGCTTTTGTCTCCTTAATCACAAAACCACCAGACAGTATATTTTTGGTCTATTTCCTTGTTATTGACAGTTCATGTATGCAGGTAATGTACGAATATGCATGCAAAAACTCATAAAAGCCCAAATTTCTAAATCAACAGATAAAAAATCCCTAAATAATAATGTACAGATGTTCTTTATTTAAATGAGATGTTAGCATTTAATGCTGCCAATCAAACATGTGATAAAACTTGTGAACTTCCAGGTATTCAGCATTTACACTAGATTTTTTTTTTAAATCAAGTGATCATTTCAGACAATTGAAAAAATGATTGTCCAATAAACACATAATGATATTTTGTGATGTTACCTTTGAGTTACTGTAACAATGGTTATTTGCACAGTGTTGTTTGCTGCCAGTGTCTTTTCCTTTTCCTCTAAGGTAGGCTGTTTTTGCTGTCCTTAAAACTGCAATGCTTCACCAAAAGTAAATTATCTTTATTTTATCTGTATAGTAATCCTCTTCTTGAATACAAGATAGAGTATCAGAGTTTCTAATCCTGCACAGATAGAGTAATTCACATCCATAGCATGTTTTACTGTAAAGATAGAGTAATACAATATATTTGATAAATCATGTATGTGTTTGTGTACAAGGAGAAAGGTTTATCTCCTTTCTTACAAGATGCATCTTTATTAAAAAAATACATTAAATGTTGGCACTGTGCAATCTTTAGGAGTTTTATAATAGAGACATCTATGCTTAAAAAATGAAGGTGGCCCATAGGTCAAACAAGTTTCTGATGAGAAGTACTTAGGGAGAAATACTATTCCACTGCTTGTAAGTTTTCATCCATACGTCAAATCCTAGACTATTGATTAAACAAAGCTGATCTTTATGTATTTCAAAGCAGAGGGGAACGAAATCCTCCCTAGTGCTTTTACTTGATTTGGAACCATCAAGCTGAGCATGCTGGTCATGTGTCCTGTCTCTAACAATTGAGGCTTAGGACAAAACTTCCCTAAGGGACAGATTATCCTGTTACTGCTTATTGGAGGTTTTCTTGTACCTTTGTTTGAATCATCTTCTCCTTCCCTCTCTCTATGATTAAACAGCAGACTAGATGGCCCACTGGTCTAATTCAATACAGTTATTGCTACTTTCAATACAGTAATGGCTATTTTCACTGTGATCCAAAGACCATGAGAGGCAATGACTTTCATTTGCTATAAGGTGTTAGGGATCTGGGCAGTTCTTAGCCAATAACTATAAGAAACCAATGCACTCACCTCACCCCTCCTTCTCTTTTTGTCACCCTAACTTGTGGTCCTTATTAAACCAAACCTGACAGGCTTCAGTAGATCTATGCATCCAGGAAGGGCCCCGCTGAAGGCAAGGGTCTGGCAATGGGAGGATCAAGACCTTCAAATGGTACACTTTTCAAGGGACTGGCCATGTCATGCTACATGTTTGTTATGCATTTTTCCCCTCCTGTAACAGTTCCAGAGATTTAAAATTTTCCAATTCTGCATAGGGATTAAATCAAGACTTAAAAAAAATGCTTTGGCAAATATTAGAGAGAAAGAGAGAGAGAGAGACTAGAATAACAAATGGCTTTTAGGGACAGGATTTTCCCATAGGATGATGAAGACAGAGAGCAGCCTTTCCCTTATCCCAGGTGAGTGCTCTGACCACAGTTACCTATTCATGCTAAAGGTTATGTCTCCATTCTTCTCTCTCATTTTGATCAGGAAGTCTATCTGGAGCTGACAGACAAACATTTCTTCAAAAAACTGGTATGTTCCTTCCAAGAACAGGTTTGATTAATCCATATTTTCCAATACAAATCATTTCCTGGAAAAAATTCTCAACCAACTTTTAATTAAAGACTGCAAGGGCTCAGAAGGTCCTGAGTTTAACTGCCACTTTAGGCACCTGTGTCTAAATTTAGATCCTCATCTGTCCCCATTCCACTTCCTCGGCTGCCTTTTAATCATGGTGGCACATTGAGTTATTAGGCTATTGTCTAGTTCTCAACATACGTAGACCTTCCCAAGCCAACTGGGCCCATGCATTAGATAGTTAGGGCATTCTCCTGGGAGGTAAAAGTCCCCTTATGTAGAGGAAGGAATTGCACATCCAAGGTAAGTGTTCTGAACTACTAAATCTCTTCCCTGATATGTTTGTGAGAGAGGGATGATTTAAGTATTTAAATGCAGGGGAGGGTCCACAGCTATGAATCTTAAATCAAAGATTCCTGATTCTCTACGAGAGTGATAATTTAAGTGATTTCATCTCTGCTCAACATGTCCTACTGTCTATCAAGCTAACTTTTGTCGATCCCTTCTTCAGTATCTAACTCTCCCCATGCATTTTATAATGAGATTAGATTGCTAACTCAAGAATGCAGGGTCCGTTAAGTAGAAAAGTGCCTAAAAGTTAAGCACCACAATGCTCAGCATTGAAGCACCTAATTTCTGTTGTATATCTCACCCCAAAGTGATGGATGAAAGGACATGCAGTAAAAGTAAACACAGTTAACATAAATGCACATCATTTATTAAAATGTTTGAATAAAATATTTTTGGAGTTTTTTTTCTTAACACAAGGAATATTTAATATACTTCAAGTCTTTTTTAGATTAGCATTACAGAACAGAGTAAATGATAATTAGTAATAAATTAATTAACAAAAAGGAATTTATTACCTGTTAATTATTTTACTGTGATTCGCTGCACAAATGCAGAATAATGAGTAAGTGCTGCACTTCATGCCAGTTAGACAGGCAACAACATATCTGGGGTTTTTATTCTTTCCATTACTCTACTCCTTTTCTACAGAAAATCTCTAGCTGAGACCCAGGCAAGCTAATATACTGGGCGCACCTACACATTCACTAATGTACTATAGTTACTATGCATTAAGTTTAGTCCTTGGATAACCAAGTACTAAATCAACATGCAGTAACACCAGTGCAGGGGGGTTTACAGATGCTAATTGTGCCATAGCCTAATACAACTGCACAGTAATGTATTAGCATGGGTTTTGTCCAGCATGCTACTGCATCGTGTTATTAGGCTACTGCGCAATTAAACATCTTCTGTAGATGCACCCACTGAGGAGCAACTTTCTACGACAAAGCACTATAATATGTCCAAAAGTGCCCATGAAAGGAGGGGTGGTACAATGCATCAGTCAAGTCACAGGGATAAGAAAACATTTTGTTCATGACATGGTTCTCATCAGTGAAAATGTGTTCTGAGTAACATCCTTTGGGCAGGGAGAGAAACGAGATAAAATTAAGGACCAAAAGAAACGTCCTGGTAGAATATATTGATGCAATTTCCTAGGCAGTGAAAGCAAGGGTCAAAGACCCCCTTAACAGTCAACAGGATAAAGAACCTTGAAGCCGAAAATTTGTATTACCTGGCAAATGTAACTAAAGGCTTCTAAAGTCTTTAACTCTGCACAGACACATAATGCAAAGTTACTGTGAAAGGCAAAAGAGACTTACTGCTTGGGAACACACAACAACTGAACCAATAAAACTGTTTCACATGTCTGCTGCTACATTGGTATGTTGTGACTTCAAATCTGAACAAAATACAATAGATCTAAAAATACAACCATTTAGTTTCCACTTCAAGTGGAATAGAGCAGGCAAAGGAAAGAGTTACTGAAGATCAGCCATAAAGGAATTTCAAATGTTTAAATGTTTTAGTAGTTCAACTGTCTATGCCCTTTGCTCCCTTCTTCAGGCCTAAGTGATAGAAAAAAGAACCTGGCCAACAAAAAGATTTTCTTATTCCAAATTAAGAGATCATTATAGAGCATCTTAAGAACAAATAACCAAAATAACTTCTGAGAGAGATTTCCCTTTCTTTGAAGAAGGAACCATCATTATAACTTCAAAATTCTACTTAGAAAAATGCCTCATCTCTGAAAGAAAAGAAATTAAAAAAGGGAAAAAAAACAAAAAACCACCACTCAAAACTACAGTGGCTTTGAGCCTAATCAAAAAGAAATGGTAGGCATGGTTGAGACTGACTGAGGAGCTCACGGTGCTCGAACTGAGATGCTCTAGACAGTTAGAACAATGCAGCCTCAAATCCACCATTAACTTGGTTCCTTCATTTTCTATGGGAGGGAATGCTCTGAACGAGGTGGAAACACATGCTGAAATGACCTTATGATAACAGGAGAAGCTTAAACATGTCTGCGGAGTAGAGTGGGGGACAAAAGCTTCTAAACAAAAGAGAAAGGACTAGGGATAAATCAGTGTAAGTCCATTTACTTCAATGGAGCTGTCCCTTTCATCAGCTGAGGATATGCACCATCATGATTAATCATTCAGACTGAAGGACATGGAGCCTTTCCAGAGATTCCTTCTGAATAGTAGGAAAGAGTGTGGGGCAGAATGAAAGGCCAGAATATGAAAACGAGTCATTTCTATCTTTCCTGTAAAGTATCTGTCTTAGTGGGGCCTCTGTGCACTGATGAATTCCTAATTGGCAAATGCATTCAAAATCAACAGAGAGAAATCGTGGTGTACACATCTTTAAGTTGCTGGTAAGTATAACATAGATGCACATGATAAACCAATGGCTTCCCTTGCTTAACTGCCCACTTTCGAAAAACTCTTTATATTAGCCTGCAGCAGCCAAAAGGAACTCCATAGCTTGCTATGTGAGTTCATATAACCTGCAGCATTCCTGAGGGAAGCCACTAAAAAACAGGTCTTCTTAAACCCAAGAGAAAGGGGATGGCTGAGCACTTACAGAGCAGAAGGGTGGCAGATCAAAGGACACAAGAATCTGGTCTTGTAACCAACCATCACCAGCTTGATTAATGTAGAGTAAAGGGATTCCCATTAGTTTTTTTTTTTTTTCAACAGGTTGTAGCTGAGTCCCAGAAAAAAAAATGTATTTGGGATTTTCCATTTGGGATTTTTTTTACATGTAAAAAGCGCCACCCCCTTCCCCAGGAGTGCGTCACTACAATCAGCAATTATTTTACAGAAGAAGCCTCTGTAGAAATGAACAGGATGCCTTTAGTAATAAGATAATTATTTGTAACTCTATAAAGAATTATAATTTTTAATTTAAAAAAAAAATCAAATAAAAACAGCTTTCATCTTTCCTAGCATGGGAAGAAAACATTCTCTGCCTACAACTCAAATTATCATTCTCTCCTTTGTGCAAAATGAATTGACCCAGAAAACTAAAAGGGTAAGAACCCATATTTGCTGGGCTTATTCACCAGCCAAAAGTTCATGAAAAACACTGTTGTGTATCACATAGCAACCACTTGATGCCTATTGTTAAAATACAGTAGTTATTCAAAAAGTAAAATCTTGAATTCTCAAATATAAAGCAGGGTTGCGCATGTGTTTACTTTTCTACAGAAATCATCAAGTCTTGCCGTTTTCTTATTTTCCATACCCTTAGCATATTTGGTCAGCTATGCAATCTGCAGTAACCCACAGAAAAAGAGCACAAGAATTTTCCTCCAGTATTTTGCATGCAGGACAATGACACTTCAGACCAGGGTTTGCGATTACTGGTTAGGGAGGCTAGATACTCTCTAATTTTATGCCGCTCCATTAAAAAATATGACAGTCTAGAGCAGTCACCAAAGACCGGGGGGAAGGGATGTGGCAACTGGGTCAGTATTAGACCTGTGGGCTTTGGCTACCCCCAAGCAGACCACCACCAAAATAGTTTCTAGGCATGTTTCTAGGAAATGGTTTCTACATGAGTAGATGTCACTCATAATTCTGATTTTTCTCCTTCTACTAGCACTCTTTTTAACAGCACAACTGTTGAACAATCCCTTAGCAGAATCACAGAGAAAAAGCACTGTGACCTTGACCTTACAGTATCCTCCCCATTCCAGCCTTTCTCCAAATTCTTCATTATTATTGTTAATAAAAAAATAATTTTATATATGTAGGGGATAGAATACCTTGTGGAAACAGAAAAATGGCTATAATTAAGAGATACAAGACTTTATTTTAAAGAAAAGTGTATTTTTTATTCTGAATATTTTTCAAGGAACAGCAAAAGCTCCTGGGAGTTTTTTAGAGGCATTTGAACCCTCCTATACACTGTCCTAGGAGTTAGATCAGACCTCTAATTTAAAAATTAGACAGGGGCCAAATGGATAAAAGGAAAGGATCCTGGAGGCAATAAACCAGCACTTTGGTAGGTGTAACATGCTGGACTCAAGTAGTTCATCTTAAAACTTCTTGATAACAGTATTTTAAGCATATCACTTTTAAGCTTGCTGACTTGTTTAGCTCCACTCTTCTTTGTCAAAGTAGGGTGCATGTAGGTAAGCAACATTTTCCTTTTGTTTGATTTATTATGCAGCAATAAGAGCTTGTTCACATTATCTGCTTATCTAAAAGAGTGGTTAAACTTCATCTGAGTCACAGAAATGTGGTATCACTAGTAATGTACAGCAAGTGGCTAAGAAAAGCGAAAAAGGGAAAATATCTGAATACCTGTATTATTTCCAGGGAACCTTACCTTGAGCCTAGCTGTATCCAGATAAAAGCATATTTGCTGCTTCCATGTTTTATGAAAAGAAAATAAGTGGTAGGCAGCTAACCCCAAATTAATGGGTGAAGTAGCTAAGAAGCTGGAAGATGTGAAGGTGAATTAGGTAGCTAAAAGTAGAGAGATGGTTTTGATGAGACTGAAGAGGAATACGTCTTAATGCTTACAAGATAAAATGGAGAACAAAGACAGAATGAAGATGTAGCCTACATATTGCAAGTGCTTCTGCTTCTCTCCATGGAAGACCTTCTGGGGCTAAGGGGGAGAACACTTTCCTGCTTGGTTTCTAAGGAGCACCCCCAAAGCTTTACTTACCCCTGTATTCCTTTGTACTTTGCTTGTGTATTGGCACTGGAAAAGTATATTTATTCTAACCATAAATATACACATAAATATAGATACACACAAAATATTCAGGGCAGTCAAATGATAGGATGAAAGGCAAACAGATGGGAATTTTCTATATTCTGGAAATATTTAGATTTGCCATCAGTAGTTGATCTGGCCATGACAAGATTTGGCAATTACATGTGATGTTGAATAGTACTAGTTAAGCTAGCACAGTCATATGTAATTTATCAGAAAGATACTGCCACACTTGATAAAACAAAAAGCAAACCATTAAAATTACTTTGAGTGAAATTTATGAAATCATTCCATAAAGTAAGTGTTTGTGTGTTAAACCTTATTCTATCCTGTCCTGAAATTGTACATTTCTCAAGAGAAGAGGAGACTTCTGGTAAACATGGTAAGATATTAGCTACCTAAAAGGTTCAGGGGACCAGAAGAGCTGTATCTACAATACAGACTTATGCAAATGGCTGAAAACAGTGATCACAAGGACAAGTTGGAACCATGTCCCAAAACTCAAATGAAACACTGTTTAGAAGCCTGAACAAGTTATGGCAATGTGGAGAGAGAAAAAAAGGTAATATCTGCATTTCTATAGCAAATCATTCACTTGATTTGAAAGGATTTCCAAACACTTCTTGAGAATTAATTCAATTACAATGCCTCTGGTGAGACAGGTAAATCATGCTTTTTCCACTGGGAAACAAAACATTTATGTTTCATGATCAAAACCAAACAGTAATTTAGTAGCAATTCCTAGGCAGACAAGGTTCTTTGAGTAAATGTGATATCCTTTATTAGACCAACTAAATAGTTGAAAGAATTGTTCTTTGCAAGCTTTTGGGTACAAAAACTCTTCTTCAGGCCAAGGGAAAGTCTGAAGAAGGGTGTTTATACCTGAAAGCTTGCAAAGAAATTTTTTTTGAACTATTTAGCTGATCTAATAAAAGATATCACATTTACCCAAAGAACCTTGTCTGCCTCTGTTCTTAGACCAACACAGCTACAATCAACACCCTTGTAGCAATTCCCAGTAATTCTAGGATTATAACCCAAGAGCTAAATGTACCAGTCACCAACTCTAAGACATGGACCTACTGGCTTTTTGTGAAGCAAAAGTAGTCTTATAAAGACAAAAACTTTCATTTGTTATGTTTTATTTGTAGGATAAAGGAAAAATACTCCTTATTTATCAGAAGGGCCTCCAGTTACAGTAATACCAAAGGAAGCATACTTTCTGTTCTACCAATATTGCTTTGAATTGTGGCTGAGGAATTCATGTTCGGACCCAGAGAAATTAAGGTGTGAGGCTAATTTGGAGCAATGAATAGGGTCCCAGTTGTCAGGATCTGAAACAGAAAATAGGTTTCATGTAGATTTGGATCCTATCTGACCCTAAAACAACAAGATGCATGACTGCATTCATGATTGGAATCTAAAAACTCTCTATCCACTATGATATATGAAAGAGTGTGATTAATGTTTACCTTTCTGAAATATTGTGATGTCCATCTTTATTTCTCTGTAAACAACTGTTCAAAGTAGAGTGACAGAGCCAAATAGTTTATTCTAGCCAAACTGCACTCAGCTGAAGCAGACAAAGATGACTTGGAGTAATTTTTGTGGTCCTTGTTCACTATACAACTCAGTCCTAGGCTAGTCTCTTGATGCACATGAGAGCAGCCTCCAGAGTGAAGGAAACTGCCCTGGCTGCCAATAGGATTACCAAAGCATAGGGAAGTCATACCCGCCTTCTCCTCTTCTTTCCAGACATATATGCCTTCTGCCATGAGTAAGCTTAGTGCAATAGTTTTGCAATACCTCAGGGCTCCCCTACATATGAGGAAAGATTCTTCATTAGCAGGATCCAGTGTTGAAAGCTAGTCAATGGAGAAAGACTGACACAAAATTGCCTCATTGGATGGAGAATTTGGCCCACAAACCAAATTCTGTTATCTTTGCAAGATCTCCTACTGTAATAAATGCTAGGATACCTATCAGAAGGAACAAGATAATTTCCAGAAAAACAATTAATTGGGATTTGAAATATTCTTTAGGTCACAGAGGGCCTTTGTACACACCACAAAATTGGCCTTTAAAGCGGCTTAAATGACCTTTTCCACAGCCTTAATTGCATTGCTGTTTGCACATTCGGCAGCATATTCTGCTTTAATGGTGTTGCTGATTGCATGCTCAGCACCATATGCCGCTTTAAATGACTTTGGTATGTAGCAAGATAAAACATCTCCAAGATGTTTTAGTTTGCTACCGAACAAAGTGAAACAGCACACGGGGCACTGAAAATCAATGTGCTCAGGGCTTGGCAGACCCTGCACAACTCAGGGGCTGTGGGACCCAGCAGCAGCCCATGCAGGCAGGTTCCACTGAAGAAAAAAAAAAAGCAGTGAACCTGATTCTTTTTTTTTTTTTGGTCCCTGGAGACTGCCTGCCTGCCTGAGCTGTGAGGGGGCCTGGTGCTTCCCTCCACAGCTGCAGCACCCCCAGTCCAGGACCACCACCCAGGCTGGGTGCCAGTGGACAGGTGCCACCTGGGGGGGCTCCACACAGCTCAGGGACCACTTAGCCCACTGCTGAAGAGGCAGGTAAGGATTGGGCCCCCACCCTTGTGTACATACCACAGGGATTTTGTTCAATTTAATTCTCCCTAAATTGAAGTGGTTTTAAAAAACCCACTATTTCAATTTAGGAAGAGCTAAACCAATTAAACCCCCATGGTGTGTACAAGCAGACAGACAGTCTCTTGTAAAGTCTGTCAAAGCCATTATGGAATGTGGTAAAAAAGTTGAGGAAATATTCCATTTACAATTCAGTCTTAAGAAAATGATGGCATACCCTGGGACTTGATGCTATGCCTGCTACACTTTGGCCACATCTACATGTGCACTTTAGTGTGGAGTAGACTAATTAGCTGTGGGGTAAAGTGTCACTGCCTACATGTGCAATGGTATTAGGCTGCAGTAAACTAATTATCACCGCCAGAAGATAGTCCTGTCAGCACAGTACTATCTTACAGTGGAGTAATTAACTGATTAAATGCATATATAGACACCAATTGTGGGCATATATTACACCCGGTCAGCCCAGGCAGCAAGAGGCCAGACTCATACCTGCCACCTAACCACATGGCTCCACACTTTCAGTACCCTCATGCTCCAGCCAGCCCTTCTGCCACCTGATGCCACCACCTGGAGCCTGAGACAGAGCAGGCCAGTAGCAGACCTGGGTATGGGGTAAACTGGTCTGCCCTGGCTCAAATTGCTCTGCCCAGGAGTAGTGCTGTGCCAGTTACACCTATAGATGTCGTGCCTGGGAGTAGGTAACTCCAGCTCAAACTGCTCTGGAGTTTATTCCTGCAAATTAGTTGCACATGTAGACTCGCCTTGTCAGGTTTCATTAACCAAAACAGTACAATGTAATCTGAACAAAGGTTTGGTTCCAACAAACAATCTAGTGACTTAACTTGAAGTCACCCCTTTCGGGACCTTTACAGTTTACTAGATATATGTCCATCTGTACTATGCACCAGATCTCTGGATAGTCTCATAAGACATGTTTTGCCACATATTTAAATATTTACTTGATTATTTCAAATGGGGAAGCATAAACTTGTTTAAATTCTTTGAAATACAATGTTAAACCAAAGCTTTGAGATTTTTTTTCCTCACTTGCTCTTACAACATCAAAAATCAGTTATATAAAGCAGATAAGAATGCCTCCTCTTTAAATGATCAAGGTATAAAGACTGTATCTGGCATGGCACAGAATAATATGATTGCATATATTGCAAGTAACATTATTGTTTTTTGAGATGACAATCACAGGATAATTTTTTAACTAAAATGTGTATAAAGATTCACACAGTTTATACATTTTATATTAAAAATATTTTTCCTCATTTAAATTGACTGCATATTTCAAATCCTGTTACAGTTGTACCTTTTAGCCTAAATCAAATTAGGAACCACATACAAGCAAGCGCACATATTTTGGGTGGTTTTACACACTTTTGCTTTACAAGATGAAAATAATTTCTTCATTCATTATTTATCTTGATGCAGTGAAACAATGCTAAAGCATATATGCATTTAATACAATGTTACAAATAGACTTAAAATGTGGACATAGTGTTCCATTTAGATTTAACTGTGACGTTAAGTATGTCTCCCTGGCTACAATAATGCTAGTCTTGGGTGATGGAGATTTAAGATGCTTTGTAAGGATGAAGTGTTATCCAAACTCTTAAACCATGCTGATTAGGAGGGGTATTAAGTAAATGAATCTAAGATTCTAAACTGGGAAGAGCATAATGACAAAAACCTTCTGGTGAAACACACAGAGCATGCGTCTAGTCAGAGTGACATGAGCAAACATTTTCACCTTGATTCACAGAGAAAACTCTTCACTCAAAAAAACCTACTGGGACTCAGTAGCAAACTATCCAGAGCTCTGAGGCAGGTTCAAATGTAATTGCAAGCCATTCTATCCAGCAATATCATTTTTACTATTCTGATTTAATCCACTGTTTTGATAGTCTTGGCCTCAGAGTGGACAGCCTTCATCTCTGACCTGGAAGCTAGGACTGTGAAATGCTATTGCCCTTGTTCAGCCAAAGATACATGGGGGAATAATATCTCAATCCATACCTTTTCATCCAAAACTGCATAATCCCAATCACAAACTCACTGTTAAGACAGCTGCTGTGCATGGTATCCATGCACAAGTAGGTAAGAAAATAGCCAAAGGAGAACAGCCTAGCAAAGTCACTTTAACAAAAATTGGTGGGTAAACTAGCACAGAATTATGCTGGACAGTGGTACTGATAGTGTGAGAATAGTGCTAGGCTGGTAAGAGTGAAAATAAAGAAAAGCACATTTTAGCACAATTGCTTTTTTTATGCACGATGATCTAAATATATCACCTATTATAAATCCAGGAGAATATTGAAAAGATGGAGAGCATTTAAAATGCACCCTTAACAAAGCAAAACAATGTAACTCCTATCTCTCTTTACATGTCAAACAATTTACCCAACAAATCATAATAATGCAGAATGATATAAAATTCACCCATCAAGCCCAAACATATGCACACAGATTACCATGGCAAAGAATTGTGAATTTCATTAAATATGTTAAAGGGAAAAAAATTCAGCTTTGAAAAATAGTAATCCTGTCTTTCAACAAAAATATTATAGGAAGCTATGAATTTGGTAGATCTGAATAGGATGTTGGTACATGTTTTACTAAGGTAATATAATGGCACACTATTATTAGATCACATTAATCATTACTGTGCCAAAGGCACTGACAGCACCACTGAAAAGGATTGAAAGGGCTGGTAATGGATATAAATTACCCATTGTGTGATAAAAGGATTTTTACTAAGAAGGTAAGAATAAAACAGCAAATTTCTAATATAACTGTTGTGTAAAAACCAAAATAAAAGTAATCCACAGCCAGTAATATCCACAAAATCAGAAAGTAAGCACTTTTGAAACAAGATAAAGTCACAATAAAAACTGTATACAATGTAAAATTAATTTCTGGGAGCATAATATTACTATCAATTTAAACGGTTTATGTGATGACCTCTAAGGAATATGGTCAAGGGAAAGGTAGGTTTAGCTAATTATAACTGAATACGAGTTTAAGCAAATATATTTTAAATTCCTCAGCTTACCAAGGACAGATTGCACTGAACCCCCAAAATTTCAAGATGTGTTACAGTATTTAATTTTCCCTTTTCATCTTCTGTCTGTTAAAATAACAACAATTAACAGATTTCTCAACTACTTTAATTTGGTTTCCAAATGCAGAAGCCATTAGAAATGAGGTAAGTCTTTGCTAAGCTATTTAACCATTTGATCAGTACAATGTTTAGTATTGAAAGTCCAGTTCTGTACCCCTCTTACTCCGGCAACACCTTCCATGCCTCTGATTAAAGTCATTGAAGTAAATAGGCCAAATTACATTCTCATTTACAACAATGAAAATTGGCCCCACTGAGGTCAGTGAAGTTGTTCCAAATTTAAACCAATGTAATGCTGTCTGAGTGGATTCTGAACCCAATACATTATATTTCATAAGCATTTCAACCACACGTTAAAAATTGTGGTTGTGTTTTCTTTCCATCACAGATACAGAGACTAATCTTGCAAATGCTTAAGCCAATGCTTACCTTTACTCACATGGGTACTTCCATTAATCACAACAGAATAATTCCCACACTTAAAATTACACACCTGTATGTGGCTTTGCAAGATCAAAGCTTCAGTGTACCTCTCATTCACACCAGTTATAAACCAGAGGATTTCCTTGACGTGCACTGATTCTCACAAGTACAAGCGTTAAGATTATAGTATGGAAGTAACATGATAGAAATTTAACTTCATATCAGAACTATCAAAAATTCAGATTACAAAATTAGTTAAAGTATGTCAAATGTAATTAGGAAGAAAGATTCCTTTTTTCCAAATCGAGTGGTCTAATTTTGATGTTACACTGATTTTTATGACTGTAGCTCCAAACACTTTAGAGAACTTATTCTTAAATTGCACAAGATGGCAGCTGAGAGGAAAATCAGATCTATACTCATGAACCCCACTACCCCCACCAGGTTAGGTAGGTATTCTGCTCATGGTAATATAAATCAGAATATGTGTTTGATAATATGCATAAGGGATGTTCTATTGAACTTGTGCAAAAACTCAAATAAAAGTGGTAAATGAATACAACTGAATCTAATCATGGGTTCCATGGATTAAAAAAAGACCCCAGCAATTTGCTGATAAAATAATAAACTATGACTTATTTCTAATACAATTATTGCATAGCAGCTGTGTAAGATAAACACTCATGATTTTACAAAGCAATTTTTTTGGAAAAACCCATTCATAACCACTTGCCCCCTCCCCCTCCCCACTCTAAAGATCTACTATAAACACTTTTCTCTGAAAAAATAAAAATATTTCCTTTTAGGGATAAAAGGATGCATGTTTGCTATGAAAACCAGATTAAGGTCTAATTTTGGAAAGTCATTTAAATGGAGTTTATTAAGACAGCACAGCTAAACTGTTTTGCATCTACCATACATTTAGAAACAGAGACAAATGTTAAGGGAACAACATAGTGAATGATCCTTACCAGGTTACTTTTAAACCAGCAACTCTGTCTCCTGGCTGAGGGAAGTTCTTAAAGATGAGGGATAGGTACAGAAGGTCAGGAACTGTAAAAATAAGACCTGTGAGAAATTTAAAATGTCAATCCCTTTGCTTAAACAAGACATTTAAATTAAAATATTACAATGAACTCAGTTCTAGTCTGACAATGTACAGAGTGAAAGAGAATACAGAGAGTAGGGGTATTAATGGGATTAACACCTTTTTCTTTAAGGGCTCAATAATGCGTGTGTTTGGTGATCATTTGTTTTTGAGAACTGAAAAGTTCTTTCAGTTCTGGATGGTGCTGCGAGGGAAAACCACTCTTCAAGACAATGCCAAGGAACAGAATGAAACTCTTCTGATCCTTTCCCCTAGACAGTGCAGCAACAGAGGGCAAGAAAAGGATAAAGCAAAAGTTGCAAAGCAAATTTAATCTAGAAACCCAGTTATTCTCTTTGACGCTGATATTCTAATCTCTCAACTGAGGGCGGAAAAAAAACAACTACTAATTGTATTTTTGCTTTTTTTAAATTCCATTTTATGACAGAAATAAGTCCTTTGTAGATGATCTCATCTAATAAACCCCATTGAAAAGAGATAAGAGCCAGAAGTAAAAGCCAAGACACAAGACTTCCAACATACTGGTCTGTAGTGAATTTAAGACCATTACATTAGTAAGCAAAATAGAAACAAAGACAAAGGGAGCTCTTCAAGCAAAATAAAGTTCACTTTAGTGAAAGTATAATCTACAGAATTAAAGCTGAGAATTCTGTTTATGTCCAATTGTGCCTGACAAATGAAATTAAAAGCCATTCTCAAATAAAGTACTTTCTGTATGCATATCAACCTAAAGTAGCTCATACATCAGGCTGCATACTTTAGGGCTGTATTCAATTCGAATTTGGATTCAGCCCGAACCAAGGACAGTAATTCAATTAGTTGATTCGACTCACTGTCGCCAATTTGATTCAGCCAAATCCGAATCTGAAGATTCGATGCTAATTTGGAGAATCAGAGATTTGGGCATAGAAACAGCTTTAAATGTTTTTTCTACATACCTCGAGGTACCAGGCATGGCTCATGAACGCTGAGATGTTGGGGTGGTTGAAGCATCCCACAGGAGCACGGGGAGGCCCCCCGCGTGCTTGGCAGTGAACCTGGAAGTGGACCAGAAGTACTTCCAGCCCACTTCAAGGTCCACTGGGGAGCATGTTGGAGGCTGCCCCGTGCCCTCCCGGCTCAGTGATCAATTGCAAAGGGGCCCTGAGGGCCTCCCCCAGACCCAGAAGGCACCAGTTACTGAGCCAGTGGGGCATGGAGGGGCCACCCAGCGTGCTCCCTGGTGGACCCAGAAACAGACTGAAAGTGCTTCCGGTCCACTTCTGGGTCTTCTGCCAAGCATGCTGGGGAGCTCTCCGTGCTCCTGTGGGACACTCCATCCACCATCCCCCATCATCACAGCATTCATGAGCCGCCTGGTACCTCAAGGTATGTAGGAAAAACATCTAAAGCTGTGTCTATGTTTGAATCTCTGAATCTTTCCAAATCTCTGAATCGATTCAGAGAGAACTAATTTGATTCGGAGAGATTAAACGGCCTCCTGATTTGATTTTGATTTGGAGGTTTGGCCACCAAATCAGGCCAAATCTCCACCAAATCAAATCAGGGACTGAAGCTTTGCACAGCCCTAGTATGCATAAACTATTTTCAAAGCCCAATACAGACACCCCAGCTTTATCACCAAGCTAAGTACCTACTTCTTGAAGGAGTCCCAATACCCGGTAATCAGTGTTTGTAGGATCCTGTGCTTAATTTCTGAGAATAATTATTAAGTTCTTAGTAATTTTACTGTATTTCAGTTGGGTTCTTCAATGCCTAAATAAGAAAAAAGTTGCAGGGCTGTGCCCCTTGTTGCCATGACAGATACATGGTGGTTTTGCTTATTTGTGCTGATGGTCAAAAGAAGATAAAATACTTTTACAAGACACGACTTGATCAGAAAACCTGAACTTTTTCTTCTGTAACAACATAGCCTTGTAAAACCTAATGAACATACTGTTTGTCTGTTGTTTTTATTCTTCCAGTGTGGTCATGAAAAATCTCAACTTGTCCCATTTATCCTCACTTCAAAGTACTGCTGCAAAGATCATTCCTACTTTCTCCCTTTGCCCAAGTCACCTCCTCTTATCATCATTCCACTGGACTCATCTTCCACTGCATCCAACACAAACTACTGCTTTCACTGATATGGTCCTTCCCAGTCCATTCTTGCCCAACATGTCTTCTCTTATACCACACACTGATATGTCAGCCCTCACCTTCATTCAGCAAATGACACCAGCCTTGGTTACCCATTTATAAACATTTCTAATGTGGACCTTTATTACCTTCTGGTTCTCTTCTTGGGTGGGAGGTAGCAGAAAACCTGCAAATTCACTTTTGCCACAATGACAATAAAAAGCCTCAACAGTAGTTAGACAACTGATTGCAAAGCCACTGTTTTTCATGCTTATAGGTAAGGTTTCTTTGTTTCATTTTGGTTCTGCCAGTGGTTTATTTTACCTTTGAGTTGTCTATAATTTTATACTTGGATTGCAAGGTTTTTATGGCAGGGACTGTTTCCTTCATTCATGTTTGTGCAGTGCTGAGCACAAGAGAGCCCTGACTTCTCAATGCAACTGCAATACAAATAGTAACACACCTGTATAAGGGTGTACAACCCACCAGCATTCTGATTTGGTCTCCCATG
Organism: Crocodylus siamensis; assembly: GCF_052110815.1. Lineage (NCBI taxonomy): Eukaryota > Metazoa > Chordata > Crocodylia > Crocodylidae > Crocodylus > Crocodylus siamensis. The sequence continues at coordinate 19,817,840 of NC_143403.1, forward strand.
TTTCACAGACATAAATGTCTATGCAAGGTGTGAACAGAATCTACAGGATTTTAACTGTTCATAAATGGTTTGGATGTCAAAATCTTGTCAGTCGGACTTTAGTTTTTTAAATCCTAAATCAAGACTGGCACAGAACTTATTTGCATAGCCCTCCTCCATTTGGAAACTAGATTCTATTATTTGAAAACAGACATAAGCAAACTTCTGGACTGCTGTACCCATTAAAATCAGCCACGATCTATTATTTTCTGGAAAGAAGTGACAGCTTGTTTGTTTGGGAGTTTGTTGTTACTACTGTTTTAAAACTCAGATATACCTTTTTACTGTTTACATGTATCTCAAAATAAGATTTCTTAGAACTAGAAACAAAGAAGATAATAAGCTGTTGCTTTGGAAAAGATTTTCTCTCACTAAACAGGTTCCTAGTCCTCCTACGCTAGCATTGTAGACTACATTTTTGCAATGCTATTACAAGGCTACTTGTGTTAAAAAAATATTTCAGTTTTTACATCCATGCTCATGACTTGCAAAATTCTAGGAATGATTCTCAAGGGGCTTTCACTAAGATGCTTTATAAATTCTGATGACAGACAGAACACAGTGAGGCTTCATCTCTTAAAGTCCTGTACTGATTTGTTTGGAGGCTTCGTGTCATTGATCAGCATGTCAATGTCTCTTGCAATCTGCTTTCCAGTTCATGACTGTGAGTGAACCCCTCAGGTTTAAAACCTTAAATGATTTAAGGTCTGTGATACATAACCTTATGAGGAAATTGGGAAAATCTATAGCTTTACACTTTAAACCATAGCAGAAATTATTTAAAACCTTATGAAAAGATATGTAACTTACCTGTACTAATATTATTCTACCGCATTTGACACTGATTGCATAAAACAGATATTTTAAAGCTGCATGACAACAAAGTAAGATAGCTCCATTTAGGTGAAACTGGGCCAGTTTACTGGTGCCTAATATGCTTGCTTGCAGTTAAAAAAAACATGTACTGCAAACCCCTACAGACCAATTTATCAAACAATTGATCCCTCTTGGAGCAAAATGCCAGAGCAGTAGTTTTGGCCTCCCCAATGAAAGACCCATTTTTCCCAATACATATGACCAGCTACCATGCACAACCCCACCTCAGAAGAAAAATAAACCCTGAGTGCCTTTACACAAAGCCTGGTAAAATAAGGGTACTGTAGAGATGTGAATTCTATCATAAATGTCCAGTCCAACCTCAACATGCACATAAAACTCACTCCCATTAATAGGCATCACATCAGAGAGACAGAGAGATCTCCCCTCATTGAGGAACATGGGAAGAGAAGGGCTTGCTCAAGCAAAGAAAGTCCTGTATGGAAAAATAACACATGCAATCAGGAAAATAACCCTTTAAATGTAGGGGCTTCATTACAATTTTCTTAGCACTACATCCCATTATGGCCAAACTCCCACTGATCTCAGTGGGGCAAGCACTGGGTCATATGTAAACAATGTTAGCATTTTAAAGGCATAAGTCATCACGCTTAAATAATTAGTCTCCCTACCCATCGTTTCTTGATAGATTTCAAATGTCTGGTGGTATATACTACCACATTAAGCTTATTAGAAATGCCTGGACAAACAAGATATGTAAGGTGCCACAAGCAGCGTGGGCAGCCTCTATGTGTGACACATGACAGACTAGGGAGGAAACAGGGAACACAGGTACAGATAGGGCAAGAAACAAAAAACAGGGCAACAGATTGGTCAAGGGAAGCGGATCAGACTGCCATTCAACAAGGGTGTGGGGCTTACATTGTGGCATATCTACCAAAATGGTTGACTTCCACTGGACTAGGGTCTGGTTTAAACCAGTGGTTTTCAATCTGTGGTATGCGGATCAATAGGGGGCTGCAGACCATGTCTAAGGTGTTGCCAAAAGATGGCTATGATCAATCAGAAGTATGTGAATACCCACGCTTCCCATTCAAGACCTCCATATGAAATTTCTAAAGGGGCCCACACCTCCATTGGAAATTTTGTAAAGGTATATAAATGAAAAAAAGGTAGGAAACCACTAGGTTAAACTCTTGATACAGCAGTCTCCACAGTACTCTGCCATCTTGACCACAATCTATCGTGCTACACTGAGGCCAAACCTTCTATATGCCCATTTCTC